>NC_043706.1:130546802-130570783 GCF_006229205.1 Suricata suricatta | reverse complement strand
CCGGGCCCCCGCCCCCGGGGACGGGGCGGGGCGGGGCGAGGTAGGATTCCGCGGCGGTTGGGCCGCTCCCAGGCGAGCCGGGTAGATGTAGGCCTCCCTGGGCGCCGCCTGGGTGGACCGCTGCGGCCCGGGCCGCAGGTGTGGGCGCATTAGGGCGGCAGCTTCAGGCTTCCGCTCCACGGGCAATCTGCGCCTCGGCTGAGGCCGAGGTTACCCCGGAGCTGCGCCGCTGTGGTTTCTGGCTGCTTTGCCTTGGGGCGTGCGACCGGCGTCCGAGCCGTGCTCCCGGCGGGCTGGGCACTCACTCCCCGCCCCCCGCCCCGGGCTCCGAGAAGGGGAGCTTGTGGGTGCGGAGGCTGCTTCCCCGGCCCGAGGCGTTTTTCCTGTGTAGCGGAACCCCCAAACCATTGATTTTTAAACAGGCTGCAAAGAGAACTGATAATGCATCGGCGCTTAGGAAGCAAGGTTTTTTTGTCGCTTTTAAGCTGGTAGTGAAGGGGCAATAGGAAAGCAAGGGTAGCAGAGCAGGCAAGAAAGTGATTGGGCCGGATTTGCTAGGTCATTGACTGTGAGAACTTGGAACTGCTCAACTCCTAATTATGCCTTAGGGAAATCTCACAGAGACACACACACACCGATCCCACCGGCTGCAGTGTTCTTTTGCTCTTCATCAGATACAATGGTCCCACTTAGTGTGTTGTTCCATTCTATTCATTTTCATAAGTTATTGTTTCAGTAAAGCGTGAAAAAGGTCGGAATTATGAGCTCACGGGCTCACACATAGCTCTGGGGTGCTCTGGGTTTCCCTAAATGGGTTGCCCAGTCCTTTTTAGGATAGGCTCAAGTAGATTTTTTATTTTGCATTTTAAAATAACAGGTTGTTCATAAATAGCATGATGTATATCCAGCGTGTTTTCAGACTGTTAAAAACTTTTTTTTTAAGAAGAATGTCCATAATACCGCATTCCTTCAAATTGGGCATTTCTCACTTAATAAATTTGTGGTTTGTAGAAGTTTATTTTCCAGCCAAAGTTGACGTGTAATTGACATCATGGTAAAGATCTCAGAGTACAACTTTATACCAGCGGCATTAAGTGCCACAAATAGCAATGGAAATCATTAAAGGGTGACAGATAAACCACCCCTACAGCTTTGTTGTACTGTAGAGTCCAACCACTTGCCGGTTTTTTTTTTTAAACATTTATTTATTTTTGAGAGAGAGAGAGAGCATGAGCAGGAGAGGCTCAGAGAGAGAGGGAGACACAGAATCTGAAGCAGGCTCCAGGCTCTGAGCTAGCTGTCACCACAGAGCCCGACGCGGGCCCGAACCCACAAACCGTGAGATCATGACCTGAGCCAAAGCCAGACGCTTAACCCACCAAGCCACCCAGGCGCCCCCGCTTGCGGGTTTTAAAACTTAACTCAAAGAGGTTGTAAATAAATGGTGCTCTGCAAACTTCCGCTGAAACACTCCAGCAGCAAACACTAAGTATGTTTTAGGTCCATGATGACAGTTTCTTTTTTATCTTAAAGATTCATATGGGGTCGCCTGGGTGGCTCTTTTTTAAAGTTTTTAAAGGATAATATGGACTTTGCATTGTCCTGAAAGATCCATACCTTTTTAATATAAAGTTATATAAAATACAAAATTTGATTCACCTTAAGCCTTTAAGAAGATGCGCCTTGTAAACACTGCATGTCCCTGTGTATGCGGATACGCTTTCCCCAGTTTGAGAATTCCTGACATGGAGGTGCCAGGTGAAGGAGGCCTCTAAGGCTTTGCCCTTTCTGTCCCTTACCTGTCTCGGTGCTTCATCCCGAGGCCCACTGACCTTTCCCTGAAGTCAGCTTTGGAACACTGAGCACGTAGTGTGGTTTCAGCCTGTCATTGTAAAGGAAGAACTGCTGGTCTGCTGGAGACTTTACCGTAAATTTCAAAATGCACGTGGCAGAAATGAGAATTTATCCCTTTTCTGAATTCCTTCTGGCCGCAAAGCATGACTCCAAAAACCCAAAAGGGAATTGAGAATTTTTACTTTCCTGAAGAATAAAAAAATTATAAACAATCAAAGCATTAGACCGAGAACATTTTCGAAGCCTTTTTTGTGCTGAAGTTAACTTATATTTTTATTAGCAAATTAAACTTAAATAATTAAAATATGACCGAATCAGTTGCGAATACGAGCTCGTGTTTCACAGTGCCAAGATGCCATTAAGCGATGGAGTCAAGTAGCCACGGAATATTTACCAGGAGTTGGCGATCCAAGATATTTTAGGACTTTTTTTTTCCTTTTCTGTTATGAAGGTCAAGTTAGGGGCTGGTATTTACACTCACGCACAAAATCCCCAGTTCACATGGATGAGGTGCACATCATATGACTCTCACTTCAAGAAGGCCCAGTGTACAAAGACAGGAATTTATAAAGCATTTTTATGTATCTGACTACTTACAAAATGGTTCTTTTTACTTTATAAGAGGTTTTACTTTACAAGAGGTATAGTTCCATTAGCACACCCCTCAGTTTTGCCCCAAGCAAGGATGAACTGTAAGGATCATCTGAGAAGTTTCTAAGTACATTGTTCTACACCATGTCCACCTAGGTACCTAGATGCTTAGATTCTGTGAGCCTCAAAATGGTTTCTGAACCGGGGTTGTCTAAGTGTGTTCTATAGACCCTTGTGAATCTGCAGGACCCCCTCAGGATTCCATGAGGTCAAAACACCTTTCATAATAGTGCTAAGATGTTTGTGGCCTTTTTAGCTGTTGACAAAATGTGTCAACACTGGAAAGATCTACAGCATAACTCAATGAGCTGACATTTTCCAGTGACCAATGGGTGATGTTAAAAACCATGCATAGGTAAAAGATCTGTTCAAAGTGCAAGATAGAGCAATGAATTTTCCTGCAGTTAGAGTAGGAAATACTTATTCATCATGTATTTTTAGATCATAACAGCTGAACTTTAAGAAACTATGACTTGTAAAGTTTTGGTGTAGTATCAAAGAAAAAATATCCACATTTTCCTAGAAAAGCGATTAAAATCTTTCTTTTTCCAACTACATATGTGTATGAGGTTGGATTTTCTTTGATACTCAACCGGAAAAGGTATCAAAACAAAGTAAGCAGAGAGGCAGAGTAAATGCAGAATCCTGTCTTCTACTAAAGAGATTTGTAAAAATAGCAAATTAGGTTAAGTTTTAAATTCTGCTATGTGGTCATATGCAGGTTTCCTTAAAGTTGATTATAGCATAATGCCTTAAGAATTATTACTTTAATATCAGCTCTTTATTCGCCACAAATCTCTGACTTGTGGCTTCTTGACACAGACTAAGGCAGAACTACCTCCTTCTGACCTTCACTTAGAAATTAAAACCTAGGGGTGCCTGGGTGGTTCAGTCGGTTAGGCATCTGGCTTCCAGCTCAGGTCATGATCTTCACAGTTTGAGTCCCCATTGGGCTCTGTGCTGACAGCTCAGAGCCTGGAGCCTGCTTTGGATTCTGTGTCTCCCTCTCTCTCTGGCCCTCCCCCTGCTCATGCTGTCTCTCTCTGTTTCTCAAAAATAAATAAACATTAAAAATTAAAAAAAAATTAAAAACTAATTCCAGTGTTCAGCAGCATGTAATTGAAAAGGCAGTCTCGTACAAATGCAATGCTTTTCAAAGTCAAAATTCGAGTTATTGATTAGTTTATGTCCCACCTTTTCCTAATTACCCTCCAAGTGGCTTGACCAAAGAAATGTTAAGAAAAATACACCAACCTGTCACCACAAGTAAATAAGACACATTTCCTAGCTTTGAGATATAATTTAAAAACATTAAAATTCAAATGACTAGTCCTATTCATGTTTGCTTTATATGCCCTAAATATTAATTATTAATAATACTAATTGAAAAAGCAGTTTTTTCTTCGTAGTAAGTGGTCTGAACTACTTGAAAGAATCAATCTTACTTGGGTGGTGCTTTTTCTGTTACTGATGCATCCTGTGCATTCCAGTATTCATTTATGCTTCACTTAAATAAAATTAAGGACTTGAGAGGACCCTTTTAGTGCCCTGGAAATGGGTAGTCTAAGTGGTATTTAGTATCTTAGGAGAGCTATTATCTTCAAAAAGTGAGTCATCAGTTCCCAAAAGCTGTTTGGTCTCCTCTTATACTGAAAATGTAGGAGGAATTTGGGTTGTGGAAATATAATATGATGAGATTTGTCCCATTCATCTGCTTCAGAAGATGCGTAACTTCTGGAAGGATCAGCACCACCTTTGCTGCCTGCTAGGAGGTGAAGGCACTTCACACCTAGGGGATATCGCCTTATCAGTTTGGGAAACAGTGGTGAGGCCTTAATTAATATAAACGGTCACTTGTCTTTAGTTCTGGCAAGTGTTTTTTACTTATTTCCACATGTGTCTCACAGCCTCTGAATTTGCTTAAGGAAAAGAAAACTATGAAAACCCACATTTAAGAATTGTCTCCCCACTCCATCTCCACTTTTGTTTGGTGCCTTTCTGCTCACTATTCTGATTCAAGAAAGACAAATGATTTTTTAAAATTCAGTTTAGTTTTTTTTTTAAGTTCCATTTATTGTGTTAAATGGTTGAGGGCTTTATATATGTCTTCAGTGTCATGTCTGATTTCATGCCTCTCCTGTGTGATTAGGATTAATAAGAACTTCAGTGATGGATCTGTGGAGCCAGGTAGTACAGAGGAAAACGTGTGAAATTTACACCCGGAAGACCAGGGCTCAGTTGACTTCTGTTTGCCATTTTAACCTCTCTAAACTATTTAATGTTGTGACTTTTGGAGTCAGATACACCAGCTTCTCCAAAGACTCTCAGACATAAGTCAACAGCGGAGATTTCAGAGCTCCAGACCAGTATGACCAAAGTGTACCACACACCTGTACTTGGTCATCTCTAAAGTATCTCGGTCCCAGCACATCTGAACATAATCCTCACAGTCTTCCCATGAAGGTGGCTTTTTGCCTGCCTTCCCTCTCCTGATGGGAAGCCCCACAATCTCTCCAGTCACACGGGCGAGAAATCTAGGAGTTATCTTGGACACCTCAATTTCCCCCACCCTCCTCCATCTAATTCACCAACCAGTTCTGTTGAGTTTTTATCTTCTAACTACCTTTCAAACGCTGTCCCTCTCACTCCATCCTGATGGCCACCACCCAGTCTGTCTTGTCTTTTCTAGAACATGGGAAGGTCTCCCCTCACCTCCCTCTTCACCACTGCCCCCTCACATTGGGTTAGCTCTGCAGTGTGGCCATCCTATCATTCACCCTGCAAAATCCCCTAGGGTGGCTCCCTCTTGTTCTTAAGATAGGAACCAAAATCTTAAGAAGACGTGAGGCTCCAATTTCGCCTAGACTATTCTTTTCTGGCTCTTTGCCCTTCAGCCACATGGACCTTCCTTCAGTTCCCCAGTCGCATCTCACTCCTTCCTATCCTGGGCCTTTGCAAATGTTGACCTCTGCCCGGAATACTCCATTCTGCCCACTTAACTCTTCTTCTTCTTTTTCTCTCCCTCCCGCTCCCCCCTTTTCCTCCCCCTCCCCTTCCCCCTCCTCCTCCCCCTCCTCCTCCTCTTCTGCTTAACCACTGTCTCCTCATCAAAGACTTCCCTGACCTCCAACCCCAAAGTTACGCCCCAGTTGTATGACCCCCCCCCATAGTTCCTTATATTTTTCTTCACATTGTAAGTTTATGTACTTACTGGATTGTACCCTCAAACTCTGTATTCCACATACCCTCGTATCCACTGTGCCTGGCCCCTCAGAACCAAAAGCATGACGACTTCCCAGATCTCCTTCTTAAGAGCTGGCCCACATGTGGGCAAGTTACTTAACTGTTCTAAGTCTGGTAGATTTCTTCTGGAAAGAGGGTAATTGGTCCTTGGTACATAATTAGTGGTCATTAATTATTAGTGCATTGGTTATCAATATTATATTTAATACTGAATAGTGAGGAAGTAATACGCCATGGTGTTGCTGAGAGTTAAGTGATGAGGGTAAAGAGTTACTGTAAAGTATAAAGCACTATTCAGAACGTAATTGTGAGCATGAAATGACATTTAAAACTAAAAAATTGGGGGGAGGGCACCTGGGAGGCTCATTCAGTTGAACGCCTGACTCTTGGTTTCAACTCAGGTCATGATCTCATGGTTTGTAGGATCGAGCCCTGCGTTGGGCTCTGTGCTGGCACTGCCAGCAAGGAGGCTGCTTGGGATATTCTATCTCCCGATCTCTCTGACCTTCCCCTTCTCGATCACGTGTGCGCTCCTTCTCTCGCTTTCTCTCTCAGAATAAATAAATAAAATAAATAAACTTTAAAAAATAAAAAACTTGGGGCATCTGGGTAGCTTAGTCAGTTAGGCATCGGATGTTTGATCTCAGTTCAGGTCTTGATCTCAGAGTCATGAGTTCTAGACTCGCATTGGCCTCCGAGCTGGGTATGAAGCCTACTTAAAAAAAAAAATCAAAAACTTGCTAAAATATATCTCCCTTTAAAGTGACAAGAATTTTTTAGGTTAATCTTGGATAAACAGAAATTTAACTTACCCCACATCACCCAGCTAATTCCATGCCTGGAACTCAACATTCTTCCTCTCTCTGAACACATGGTTATTAACAAACGGATAGTTTTTTTTAAACAAATGGTGAACACCAGAGAGTATGCTAGGTGCATGGAATAAAGTAATAAATGATAAATGAGACTCAGTGCCAGCTTTCTAGAAGCATCCGTCAGTCATATGTAAACTGGCACATTCACAGATACTCCAGAGACCAGGAGAGCTTCCTAATCTTGTGGGCCAGGGAAATTCTGCAGAGGACAAACGGGGCTGTGGCTGGGGGACACGGAGGGGCAGTAAGTGGGGAGTCCCTCTGGAAGTTTGAGGGTCTGGCATAGAGGCTCTAAGGCCCCTTCACACAAGCCTCCTTTCCTGACCGTGGCAATAGACATCGGGAGCTGAACTCAGCTTCGAGAGCGAGGCCTCCGCACAGGGAGGGTTGCAGACTGCTGGGAGCCCGAGAGTGGCCTGGGCTTCTGGACTTTCTGCTTATAAAGAAAATGCCCTTCTTCAGCTTAGCTCAGTTCATCCAGCATCTCCAAAGTGAGCAAAATAACATCATTTTGCCTCCATTATCACTAGCATACTCTGAAGAAACTATGCTTTTGGTGATGCTTGAATTTCAGAACAGGTTGGATACTTGATCCCTTCATAAAGATCCTCAAATGGATAACCTTATATCAAGAAAACAACCAGGCACAACTTAATGTCATAAAATAACGTTTCATGTTGTAATCGTTTTTGCATTAGAAAATGTATTCTGTATCATGAATATTGTGTCAACAACCCTTCCTTTAGAAATGTATTCTGACCTTATGGCCTTTCTTCTACCCATTTATATTTAGAAGTTCCCCATTCTACAGGGGGCCTGGGTGGCTCAGTCAGTTGAGCATCTGACTCTTGATTTCAGTTCAGGTCATGATCTCACAGTCATCGGATTGAGCCCCACTTGGGGCTCTGAATTGGGCGTGAAGCCCACTTGGGGCCTCTCTCTCCGCTCCTGTACCATGCTTGCATGCTCACTCTGTCTCTAAATAATAATAATAGTAATAATAATAAACCTTAAGAAAAAAAAGTCCCCCATCCTCCATGGTATGTGAATATTTTATGACTTTTCTTGCAAAATAAAGAGGGACTCATGCTGTTGGACCCCTAGTTTTGAGCTTGGTTGGTTGGTTTTTCGTAGGTCGGTGAGAACCGAAAGTCTGGAAACCATTAGTTTTGATCAGCACAGGAATATGTTGTGCAGAGTTAAGCAGCGGTTGGGTCATGCAGGGCCAGGAAGGCTGTGCTGAAGAATTTGGGTTTCATCCTAAAGGCAGTAGGGAATCACAGGAGGATTTTAAGCTGGTTAATAACATCAGATTTGTCCTTTGGAAAGATCATTCTGGCTACTCCCTGTGGATGGATTCAAGGACAAGTGCTGGAAACGGAGAGATGAGCAGGGAGGCAGAGCTGAGGCTCCCGGGCCCTGGCTGACTGAGGAATGAGGGAAGTGGGGCCCTGCAAGGGGAGTGGAGGTCTCTGGCTTGGTCAGAGAATGGCTGGTGGTGACATGCACTAAGCTGGGCGTACAGAAGGGACAGGGTTGTGTCCGTGGCTTTTGTTGTCCTTCGACGGAAATGAGGGTGAGGAGAAGGGGGACCTGAGTTGTCTTCCCCCTTCTGAATTGAGGGGGTCCTGTGGGATGGCCCCGTGGAGGTGAATTGGACCCTCACAGAGAGTCCACAGAATGAGAAGTAGGCAGGGGGCATGAGCAAAAGAGGACTCCTTGGTGGAGATTAAAATAGAACAGGCAGAGGTGAGAGAAAACCAGAGCACAGTGGCCTCAGAGGCCAAGATGGTATTTATGGAGCAGGAGGAAGGGTACTCAATGCCACAGAGAGGTCTAAGCTCGGTGTGTGGGGCTGGGGAGCAGAGGTCCTCTGTGACCTTGGTGAGCCATTTCAGTGTGGGGAGTGGGGGGGGGTGGGCAGAGTGGACAGGAGAGATGCAGCGGTCAGCAGTTGACGGAGGTGGGATGGGAAGAGCAGACATCCATTTCCACAAAGGGGGGTGACCTTGAGCGGAACTCCCCCGTGAAGACGCTGCTGGCTCAGCCTGAGCACCATAGGCTGCACAGGAATGGCTCTGCAGGGGCCGGAGGAGGAAAGAAGACTTCACAAGAAGGCAGTGCTGGCGCTGGGCAGGGAGGGGTTGGGGGTACTGCCTAAGAGGGTGAAATCCAGACTAGGCGGGTCCCCCCCACTCCGTTTTCTCGGACTCATTTACATGTGTAAGGAGAGTCTTATTTTTCTCCCTGAGAAAAATTTCTTTGGTCTCTAACGTAAGATTTTTTTTTAATTTACACATTTTTGTTTTTCCTAATGTGAATTTTGAACATTCTTTCCATTTTACCCTCTCTCATTTGGTTTTCTTCACATCCCTGAGACCCCTGTACACGTGTTCTTCCCTCTATCTGTAAAAGACATGCTCAGTTCATTTCCTACTCTAGATTCAATAGGAAATCTCTAAATTGAAATCCTAAAATAATTGGTAGACTCCCTTAAAAAAGATCTCATCTTTTAAAAAAAACATCTCACAGTTTTCTCATGGCTTCGTTCTTATCATCTGAAAAAAAAAAAAAATACTTCCGTTAGTCTGTTTGTGGAATGAGAACCCCTACCTTTTGCTCTGTCAGAGAGGATATATATCCAACTAATGTAGGAACAAAAACTTCAAAGTCTTGTCAGATATTGGTAAGTTTGATGACATTAAAATGTAAAATTATGTGTAAAAAATCTCTATAAAACAAAACTAAAAGAAAATGAGAAAAACATAAGCGACCCGTGGTAAGGGCTCGTTTTTACTGTATTACAAAGGGTTTTACAGATCAATAAGAAAAAGACAAACAACCTGATTGAAACACTGGCAGAGCTCGTGAAGAGAATACAGGAGGAAATGTAAATGATCAATAAACATAAAAATACACGTCCCCTCATCACTAAGTCCACAGAAGGTAGGAAAATGAGTGTGGATTTGGCAAAGATTCTTGAAAAAGTGGTAATAATACCCAGTGATACCAGAGTGGGGAGAAACTGGCAGAGGGGGCGTGAATGGATGGATAGCTCACTATTGTGTGTCCATGATGTTTGAGTTTCTCATAACAAATATACGTACTTAAAAACAGCAATAAAAATAATATTTCCGAGGGGAGGCTGGGTGGTTCAGTCAGTTAAGCATCCGACTCTTGGTTTCAGCTCGGGTTATTATCTCACTGTTCTTAGTTCGAGCCTCGTGGGATTCTCTCCTTCTTCCTCTCTGTCCCGGCATGCTCTTCAATAAATAAATAAATAAACATTTTTAAAAATTGTAAAAAAAAATTTTTTAGGTCATTTATTAAAAAATGATATTTCTGATTAATTTTAAACATACTTGCACATAGCACGTCCTAACACATCAGATGACCCTGTTTAAATCTCACTTGCAGTTACTGGTTCTCTAGTCAAGGGCAAACTAGCCAACCTCTCAGCCAGTTTCCTGTGGCCAGTGTTTCAACAGTCAATATAGAACGCGCATAGCAGCAATACCTCAAATGCCTTAGTGTGAAGTTAAATGAATAGCATATGGAAATGAATGGTCAAGGAAACACTCCAAAAATAATCGCCACTCTTTCATAATCATCCAGAAATAAGTAATAATGTGTTCTCGCACTTGAAACTGTGTCTGTCCATGAAACGGCACCCAAAGGTCTCCCTAACTATGTAGGGAACCATGGCCAGAGGCAGAACACATGGAATAGCAGCTCATCACATTTTGCTCATCGAGGCACATGATACTTTTTTGCAGAGAAAGGCAGGTTGGTAAGATGGAAAAGAAAGTATTCTAGCATTTTCAGAGAGCAGCCTTGAAGACAAACTTCTAAAATTATATCCCGGTGGAGGTCGGGTCAGAGTGAGGTTTCTTTGTAATTCCTGCTGCCCTGCAACCTGGCACTGTCTCTTGTTTTCATCATGAACCCCAGTCCTCGTTTCTGCGTCTGTTCGCATCCTAATCTTAGCGCTTTCTGCTTCTCTTACATGCACAGGAAATGTTGGGGAACGCGGTCCTGTTCCTTTCCACATCTTTGGACATACGGTGTATGTCTGGGCACCCAAATTGCTGCAGACTGAAGTGCCTCTCCTACCTTTCATATTTGGAAGTAACTCTTGGTAGAAAACACAAGATTTGACGTCCGCCATCATTGCTTTATGACCCAAATGGTCTCTCACAGTATCATTCCGTTTCATTCCTTCCCTTTAGGTAACACTTGTTAATTTCTGAATCTGCCTGATCATCCCTAAAACAGAGTGGGGGGAGGCAGTACCAGTTGAGTAAGAATTGTCATGGTCTGTTTTTTTTTTTTTAAGCTTATTGATAATGTATTCTCCAAACGAGCTTTCCCAAATCTACAGAATTAAACATCCTAGTTAAACATCATACTTATCCTTTTTTTACAATCTGGCTAATTAATTAATGTGTGGTAGGTTTTTCTTTCTTATTTTTATTTTTACTTTTTATTTTTAGAGAACTATAAATAGACATGCAGTTGCAACAAATAAGAGAGAGCTCGCAACCCCTTTACCCAGTCTCCTCTAATGGAAACTACTTGCTAAACTGTAATTCCACAGCCGGGGTGCTGACGCTGATAGAGTTGAGCTGCAGAACACTGGAGCTAGAGAACATTCCTGTCGCAGGGATCCTTCGTGTTGCCCCGCTAGAGACAAACCCATTCCCCTCCTGCTCCCCTCAGCCTCTGTTTCTAATCGGTTCTCTGTTCCTGTGATCTTCAAGAATGTTAAATACATAGAATCATGCAGGATGTGACCTTTTGGCATGGGCTCTTTTCTCTCTGCGTTAGTTCACCCACCTTACACAATTACTAGGAAGGAAGGTAGTTGCATATTGAGTTTTTCTAAGAAACTGCTCTTTTCTGGAGTGGCTGCACCATTTTACCTTCTCACCAGCAGTGTTTGAACAGTCCACTTCCTTGACGTCCTTGTCCGCGATTGGTGTTGCCCTTACTTTTTATTTAGGCCACTTAAATAGGTATACAGTGAAATCTCATTGTGGTTTTAATTTGCTTTTCCTTAATTGCTAATGATGTTGACCATCTTTTCATGTGTTTATTCACCATTCGCATATCCTCTTCCGGTGAAAAGTCTCTTCAAGCCTGTTGCCTATTTTCTGAATAGAGGTTTTTTTTCCTCTGTTGGGTTTTGAAAATTCTTTGTATATTCTCTCTATGCCTGTCCTTTATCAAAAGGTTTGCAAAGGTTTTCAAATCTTTTTCTCCTGGTCTTCGGCTTGCCTTTTCATCCTTTTAACAGGACCTTTCGCAGACCAAAAATTTTTAATATTAATGAGATCCGACTTACCAGTCTCTCCTTTTATGGGGTATACTTTTGAGGTTAGGTATAAAAACTCTGTATCTAACTCTAGATCCCTAAGATTTTTCTCCCATTTTCCCCCCATAAGTTATAGTTTGGTGTTTTACCTTGGAGTCTGTGATTCATTTTGAGTTTTTATATAAGGTATTATTAAGTTTTTATATAAGGTATGAAACTTAGGTCAGGGGCTCTTTTTTTTTTTTGTCTCCGTCCAGTTGGTGTCCGCCATTTGTTCAAAAGCTTATTCCTCCACTGAGTTGTTGTGTTTGTCAACAATCAATTGCCTGTATTCCTGCGGCTCGGCTGCTGGGTACTCATTCTGTCTCATTGGTCTGTGTGTTCAGCCCTTGGACAATAAATACCACATGGTCTTGGACACTGTAGCTAATTGATGCATCTTGAAATCCGACGGACATGTCCCAATTCATTATTCTTTTAAAAAAATTATTTGAGCTATTGTGGATTCTTTGGCTTTACGTTCTCCATTTTACAATAACCCTATCTAGAGCTGCAAATAAAAAATCTTGCTAGAATTTTAATACGAATTGTGTCAAACCTATGTACTGACTTGAAAAAGACTTACGTTCTCACTATGCTGAGTCTTCCTAACCATAAATACAGTACACCTTTCCAGTCTGTTAGCTGTGCTTTAATTTTTTTCCTTCAGCGCTTTATAGTTTTTCAACATACATGTTCTGTTAGTCCTATACATGTTTTGTTAGATTGACACACATGTATTTCAATTTTTTTAGTTGATTGTAAATGGTATTATATTTCTAATTTCCATGGCCACAAGTTCAAAGTTAGTGTACAGAATTAATTACAATAGACTTTTACATGTTTATCTTATAGCCTGTCTGTGATGTTGCCAAACTCATTTATTAGTCCTAGGAGTTTTTTGTAGAGTCTTTGGGATTTTTTTTCTACCTAACAACATCATCCGGAAATAAGGAGAGTTTTAGTTCTTTTGTGTGTCTGTCTGTTTTTTATTTCCTTTCTTCCTTTATTGCACTAGCTAGAACTTCCGGTACTATGGTCCATAGTGAGAGGGGGTATCCTTGCTTCGCTCACAGTCTTAGAGAGAAAGCATTCGCTCTTTGTAACACGGAGTCCCCTGTTAGATCTGGTGCCGATCTGTGTGTGGTGGCCTGTTATAAATACTCTTTGTGGGAAAGGAGCAGTCTAGTGATTTGATGAACCGTCTCCTCTAAACGCACTTCCCCTGCTGGAAATAGATTCTGGTTTGTGAGCGTGAAGGGTGAGGAAGGAAGACCTTAGAATTTGCAGTCGGAGCACGCAGATTTATATGTTGGCTCCCCTACCTTGTAGCTACATGGCCTGGGCAGATTCTGTACACCTGTCAAGGCCCAGTTCCTCCTCCGCAAAAAAGGGAGAAGAGCACCATCCTCTGGCCCGCCTCTGGGAGTGCAGGCGTCCCGGGGAGTACTTCTGTCCCTGACAGCGCTGGCCCTGCCGCCCAGTAGGAGCTGGGAAACCGCCCCAGTTTGGTGAGATCTCCTCTGCCCCCTGCTGTGGCCCCGCCCCCGCACCTTAATTTATTGGTCTCTATGGAAAATTTGACAATTTCAGATAGGTCGTTAAAATATGCATCTGGAATTTTAAACTAAAAGACTGACCTATCTGAGGGTGTTGGCTGTCCCAAGAAGAACAGACAACTGAGTCCACTTTCCCGCTCCTCCACCGACCAGCTGGGTAAACGCGGGCAGATCACGTAATCCTCCGATTCACTGTCAGTGCCGCCATCTGTAAAATGGGAGTGAAGACTGACTGACTTCCGCGAGCTGCTGTGAAGACGGAGTTTACGTACCGTGTTAGCATGACGGGTCCGCTGTGATCGTTACTGTCGGTTGACTTATAAAGGACACATACTTACTTGTGAATCACCTTTCTTAAAAAAAAATTGTTTGCTTTGCAGATTTTTAAAAAATGGATTTGGCCAACCATGGACTTATTCTCCTGCAACAGTTAAACGCTCAGCGAGAGTTTGGTTTCCTGTGTGACTGCACGGTTGCCATCGGCGATGTGTACTTCAAGGCACACAAATCAGTTCTCGCTTCATTCTCCAATTACTTTAAGATGTTGTTTGTCCATCAGACCAGGTAACTAACGTGGTTGGTAATAATCTAATGACAGTCGACGCTGAACTTCCATGGCCCTCTCCCCGGAATCCCAGGCTCTGGGGTCCCAGGTTTCCCTCGTGGCCTCACTTGCCCCCTTACTCATCTGGATCACTCATGCTTTCAGCAGTGCTTGAGAATCCCTGACCTCAAGCCCCTAGCAGCACCCGCACTTCCAGGACCCCAGCTGGGTGTCCCCTGCGCAGCAGGGTCAACAGTGGCCTCCTAGACCCCTCTCTCCCACTCCTCTGCTCCCCCCACCCCCCCTCAGTCTCCCCTCCTGTGCGGTTCCCAATTCTCATCCTGGTCTGCCCATCTAACAGGGAGCTGGAGGCCATGAATTCCCAAGTTCCCTTCTTTTCTTCATTAAAACCCCTCAATCTCAATATCTCTGCTTGGTTTTTCCTTCCCATCTCTCCTGCCTTGGAGAAGAGGACCCCCCGGATGTCCAAGGAAGAGTGATCTTCTTCTGACCATCACGTCACCAGATCCTGCCTCTTACTTTTTGGTTCTGTACTTTTCACCGTGTGCATGCGCTCTCTCTCCACGCCCGAGCCCGGATCCATGCCCCCCTGACACCCAGCGGTGCCATCTACTTGACTTTTGGGGCAGCCTCTCCTTGAATTCACTGAAAGCGAGCCACAGCCTAGGTCGCTCGCCCCACTCCCCTCCCCCCTGCTGCCACTCTCCTCCATCTCTTCCAAAATCATTTCACGAAGGTCACCTCTTCATCACAACCACGGTTCTTCTCTCAGCCTCTGGCGTCCTTGTTCTCTGCAGCATTTGCCGCCTACTGTTTGCTTCCTCTCTGAGAGTTGTCTTCTGTGCTTGGAAAAGGCAGAACGTCCCGCGGCAGGAGCCATCTGGGAGCTGTGCTGAGTTTTGGTCTTGGTCCCTCTCTGCTTCTTTCCATAAGCACTCTCCCCCGGGGAGCTGCTAGTGCTCCTGGGTTTTGCCTCTGCTGGAAACCACCAGTTTACAGCTCTGGCCTTGACCTTTTTCTGTGTCTTCCAGAACTCTGCTTCCCAAGGCCCCGGAGGCTGGCCACTCATGGGCTGAATTGAGTTGTCATCGGGTCTGAAGTGGAGTTAGGCCTTCCCGAGTCCTTCCCTGTTCATCCCCAAGGGACCCGTTCTTCAAATCGCTCTGAAACACTGTCCTCTGGGCTGCCAATCCATGTTTCTCCCTCACTCCCTTCTCGCATTAGTCCTTGCCTTCCCCTTCTAGCTTCCTTCCATTTCCTAATCATTTTCCACAACTGTGAGATTAATATTTCTGAACAGTGCTTTGACTGTAGGATGCCTTGGATCAGAAATCCCCTGGTTTTACGCCTTTGATCACAAACCTGCAGGATCCCCATCGCGCATCAAAACAGCACACAGATTCCTTGTTCTCTTTCAAGGCCCCTGCGGCTGGCAGCCTGACTCTGCCTCCCTGGCCACGAGCCCCCTTGGGACAGCCCCTCCCACCAGGCCACTCCCTCACCTCCTCCGTGACCCCTCCCCATATCGATCTAATGCCACCTCTTTCCTCTCTCATATCTCATAGCACTTTATTTTTACCAGTTACAAGATCCTTGCATTTTCCCTATGTTGTTCTTTGTGTATTTCTCTCCCTTCTCTTTTGTAACTTTCTTGAGGGCAGAGACTGGGTTTTACAAATCTTTCTGAAAGCCCCAGTGTATAGGTCTGGTATTTGTACATAATAGCCACTTGTTAAATGTCTGGAGGAGCAGAATGGGTGAATAATAGGAATAATGGAAAGCAGAGGTTGCTTTATCTTTGTGACACTAAGGATGTTCCCTTTTAATGCATTGTCGGAGACTTCATAAATAATGGGTACTTAGCAGTCTCCACACAGTGAATTAAATTGTCTTGAAAGGGGGAAGATTTTCATTTGGGGGAGTAAAAGAATACAATTTAATGAGTTTTAAATAGATGCAAGAAACTTAAATGTAGGTCAATTAAATGCCTTTGTCACAAGGAAATGTGGTGTCTGTGTGGACTGGAGTCCCAAATGTGAGCAATCAAGTGTGGTGGCCCCGAGGAGGCAGAGCCGCCTCTCGTTGAGACGGAGCAAATACTGGTTGAAGGCCAGAGGCAGGCTTTTAAACCGGGCTTTTTTTTTTTTTTTTTGCAAGGCGCAACCACCAGACTATCCAAAAGGTGGACTGAGAATACAATTTGTTGCACACTTGGCTCAAGCGTGTTTTAACACCTATAGCAGCCCTGGCTGTCTCCGTCTCATGTGCACTCCTCTATTCGGGAAGTTTGAAATCTTGTAGGACTGCAGACTCCCAAAAGCAAAACCGCACAGAGTAAGCACAATCTGCTGAGGAGGCCAGACGGTGCTCAAAATCCCTTTATTTCCCAAGTTCATTAAGCCCATATTTCCCTTGGCTATTCTGGTGAAGGAAAACTTAAAGCTGTGAATGACTGAAAGTTTGCATGAAGGGCTTGTAGCTGTGCTAAAACTAGGTTTTTCCCATAAAAGCGTTGTCTCGAACAGACAGCTGCCAATCAAACCACGTAGGTGTAATCATCTTGTGGAGAGCTGTGTCCCTCCGGAAGGACTTGGAAATGACCGATGTCTGGCCTGTAGCAAGCTGAGAGGTCAGCTGCCCAGAAGGAAGAGCAGTCAAGGATGGAGACTGCTGTAATGTGACCTAAGGGGCTTTTTAAAATAACTTTTTTTTAGTTATACAGGGTCTCCACGTATATGTGTGTGCATGTGTACTTCTGCTTTAAGAAAAAAAATATATTTTTAATGAAGAAATGAAGAGAATTGGTTTCTGGGACGCCTGGGCCCAGGGCGCCGAGCGAACTCCCAGAGCCTCTTGCCTCCTGCTCCCAGGTGCCTCCTCACCAGCCCCGCGGGCCACCTTGGAGCCCTTCTCCCTCCAGCCTGGCCGGGCCTCCCAGCCCCCTTCCTGCTCTGCTTTCGGAGCCTGCACACAGCTTTGCAACCCTTGGTGGCAGTAGACAGAGGACACAACCTGTACAATAACAGATGAGGGAAAACTGTAAAACTTACAACAAAATGTTGACGGAAAGGGGCCCTGCTTGGTCGTCTCCACTCGCAGATGCCGCCCTCCTCGGGATTTCTGCCCTTCCCTTTTCTTTTTGGGTCTCTTCCTTCTGCCGGGAGGAACCTTCCATCCTTGCAGAACAAAGGTGCCCTGTAGTCTCCTGGGAGTACTTTGTACTCTAAAGGCCTGTGGTTTCCCAGTTCTCGATTTTGGGGGTGGTTGTTTCCGTTATTACAGTATTCTTCCCACACACGATCCCTGAAGCTTTATTCTGAATATCGAACTTCCCGAGAGCACCTGAACACACCCTAGTATGCCCGTAGTTTTGTAGTACTGTCTTGTCAGCCGCCCTGGGCTTAAAGGGAAGACCGCCTGCATTTGCATTCCTACCGAAAGGAAGATAAATAAAGGACTATGAAAAGACTCCAAAGGAAGATGAATGATCTGTGTGTCTTTTTTTAAAAAATAGAATCGCATAATCTCTGTTCTGTCCGCTGTCAGAGTGCTGCCAGCTTTTATTGTTGGACTTTCATACTTTGTAGTCAGATGTTTCTCACATGCCTGTTGTATGCAGCCATCCTGAAATGTACACCCATTGATAGCAAAACAGCACTTACTCAAATCTGTTCTGTCACAAATGGCTACTAAAGTTAAAAAAATAGAATACAATTTTACCTTTGGAAGAGCAAGTTCTACTGTTATTATTTTAGCATATTAGAACACATTTATTAATAAGATAAACAGCTAAAGGAGAGAAAAAGTTATAATAGTAAGTGGTATAATAAAAAATGATGAGGGGCACCCGGGTGGCTTAGTTGGTTAAGCGTCTGACTCTTCACCTCACTCAGGTCTTGATCTCAAGGTCATGAGTTCAAGCTCCATGATGGACTTGAAGCCTACTTAATTAATAAATAAATTAATTAATTAATTAAAATTCTAAAGGCATTCAAGGAAGCTGTCTTTGAAATTGAAAATGCATCTATATTGTCTGTAGAACATACTCACTCAGTGGATGATAGCACGTACCTCATCATACATAGATCTGTATCATTGCTTTCTTTTCTTTTTTTTTTTAAACATTTATTTATATTTGAAAGAGAGAGACAGATCATGAGCAGGGGAGGGGCAGAGAGAGAGGGACACACAGAATCGGAAGCCGGCTCCAGGCTCTGAGCTGTCAGCACAGAGCCCGATATGGGGCCCGAACCCATGAACCACGAGATCCTGACCTGAGCCCAAGTCAGACGCTCAACCGACTGAGCCACCCAGGCGCCCTGTATCATTGCTTTCTAATGATACATTAGAATTTCTGTCATTGCTGATGGTTTAGGAAGAGTTCTTTAATTGACTTGATTCTAGCTGCTTGATCAGAATGATGTTTCTGGAATGAGGCAAACACTCGTGCCTAAAAGTTAGAAAATCTGCAATACCACCAGCTGCTTTAGGCAGCTCAGAGAAATCACCTAACTTTTTGTGATCTCAGGTTCTAGATCTGTCCAATGGGAATAATCGGATCTGCCTTAAATACCACACAGGGTTGTTTTCATGCTCTAAACAATTTTGGTGTCACGGGTTTGGAATTAGACCAAGATTTAGTTAGACCCTGTACTAAGTCTATGATGTTGAGCAAGGTAGGAACCTCTTTGAGCCCCAGTTCCTCACCTGTAAAATGAGAATTAATGGCAATTTAATGAGAGGATGCCTGTAAAGCCCAGCTGTAATTCTGATGATGGGCACGTTTTGGGAAGTTGTCCTGGAACTGTTTTTTGATGCAACCTAGCAGTACTGGGAAGGTGATCCAACCCCATTTGAGCTAGAACGTTCCTCTGTCTCTTCCACCTTCATGCTGCAGATAGATCAGGGAGTTGTAGAGCACCGATAGAATTAGGTTTTCGTTTTCTTTCACTTCTGTTGTGTTGCTTTCACACACTGGTTCATTCTAGTCCAGCCCCCCCCCCCCCCCCCCCCCCCCCCCCCCCCCCCCCGTGTCATTTTACAAATGAAGAAACTTTCTTCTCAGGCAGATTGCTTGATTTACCTTAAAAGATCGCCTGCTGTGCCCTGGATGGCACTAGATCAATAGAAGATCCTTAAGACTTTTAGCCAAAGATCTCCCAGAGTTCTACATAAAAATATTAGTGTGATCTGATAGAATTGTACATAGATTATGAAAAGAAAAACCTCTTCACGAGTCTAGGAGTTAAGATGTCATATTCCTTTAACATGAACTTTTTCTCTCTCAGTCCTTGAAAATATATTTATCATATTTCTCTCTATTCTTAATAGAATTAAATTACATAGGCACCGGTTTTCTCCCTTGAGTATTATTCCATTTCACAGTAAGAAATGGGGAAAGTTCTTGTTTCATTTGCCTTTAAAAGTACCCCCCCTTTTTTTTCCCTCCAGAGTCCATGTTATCATTGGAGACGTGGGTGAGTTGCCATTTCCTTACAAATTGTTCACTTGTTTCTTTCAGTGAGTGTGTGCGTTTGAAACCCACGGACATTCAGCCGGACATCTTCAGCTATCTCCTCCATCTGATGTACACTGGAAAGATGGCCCCCCAGCTGATCGATCCTGTCCGGCTGGAACAGGGGATCAAGTTCCTGCACGCTTACCCGCTGATCCAGGAAGCCAGCCTGGCCAGCCAAGGAGCCTTTTCTCATCCCGACCAAGTTTTCCCGCTGGCCTCTTCCCTATACGGCATTCAGATCGCGGATCATCAGCTGAGGCAGGCCACCAAGGTCGCGGCGGCCCCCGAGAAGCTGGGGCGGGAGCCGCGGCCGCAGACGTCCAGGATGAGCCAGGAGCAGGTGCCCGAGGCCCCGCCGCTGTCCAACCTGGCGCCGGCGAATCGGACACATCTGACCCCCGCTGACCCGCTGCAGACCTCGCTGTCACCGGAACTCGTTTCCACTCCCGTGCCTCCCCCGCCCCCCGGGGAGGAGACCAATCTGGAAGCCTCCTCCTCCGACGAGCAGCCCGCGTCGCTGACCATAGCCCACGTCAAGCCGAGCATCATGAAGAGGAACGGGAGCTTCCCCAAGTACTACGCCTGCCACCTGTGCGGGCGGCGCTTCACCCTGCGCAGCAGTCTGCGGGAACACCTCCAGATCCACACCGGGGTGCCCTTCCCGGCCAGCCAGCCGGGAGAAAGCCGCGTGCCGCTGTCCCTCTGCAGCAACGCAGGCGACCTGGGAAAAGACGCCCTGGAGGCGCCTGAGGCCGGGATGATGAGCGACAGCGAGCTGCAGCACATCTCCGACTCCCCGGTCATCGACGGGCAGCAGCACTCGGAGACGCCCCCGCCCTCGGACATCGCGGACATCGACAACCTGGAGCAGGCGGACCAGGAGCGGGAGGTCAAGAGGCGCAAGTACGAGTGCACCATCTGCGGCCGCAAGTTCATCCAGAAGAGCCACTGGCGGGAGCACATGTACATACACACCGGGAAGCCTTTCAAATGCAGCACTTGTGACAAGAGTTTTTGCAGGGCCAACCAGGCCGCCCGGCACGTGTGCCTCAATCAGAGCATCGACACCTACACCATGGTGGACAAACAGACTCTGGAGCTCTGCACGTTCGAGGAGGGCAGTCAGATGGACAACATGTTGGTACAAACCAACAAACCCTACAAATGCAACTTGTGTGACAAAACGTTCTCGACTCCCAGTGAGGTTGTGAAACATTCGTGCCAAACCCAGAACTCGGACGTTTTCGCCCTGGATGAGGGGCGGTCCATCCTCCTGGGCAGTGGGGACGCAGAAGTGACGGAACCCGACCACCCAGTGTTAGCGTCCATCAAAAAGGAACAGGAAACAGTGTTGTTAGACTGAATGTACCCTGTCTTTTTAAAAACTGTCATTTTTACAGAGACTGTCCCCTTTCCCTTGCCCCCAATTCAGAACTGTAGTTTTCCATGGCATGATACACACAGGTCCCTGGTCCCTGTGTCCTCACCAGCCCCGCCCTCCCTAACCCCCAGCCCTTCCTCCCTAAAGGCTTTGTGCATTATAAACCTGGAACATGTTTACTTTAATTCAGGGGACATTGGAAAGATAATGGTCAGTAGTACTTATAAACTCAAATCGATTTTGAGACGTTTTAGGTGATTTAAAAGCCAACTTGGAACTAATGAAGGGTATATTAACAAAACACAACAACTAGAATGCAATTTGGTAAACTAAAATTATGACTTTCCCTGGGTAAGAAGTCTTCCTTCTCAGAAAGTGTCAGAAAATACAGCCGGCTTCTTAGAGACGCAGCTGAGCTCTGTACTATGCAAAATCTAGAAGGTGGAGGGGGACTTGAAACCCAAGAAAACCCTCTTAGTATTTATTCTCCAGGTGTCTTATTTCAGAATGCATCCTTTGAGATTATGTCCAGACAAGAAAAAAATCATTAGTTAAGAAATCTCCTTGAACAGAACACAAACGAGAGACAGTAATAATGTGATGGCAATCTTAATTTTGGGATAGAACATGACAAAGCTGTGAGTTGGGTGTGTTTATAAGAGAAAATGTATGGGTATTTGCTATAAACAGGTGAATTAATGCACATGCCTTAGCTAATTGCTGGCTTCTTTCAAAGTTGAACAGTAACCAAATGCTCTTGTTTTAGTTTCTGAGAAATCTGTTGGCTGTTTTAAAAATCAGATTTGAAAGTCCTATTCAATAGATTGTCTTTCCGAACAGAAAATGACATGTCATTCCAGCAGCTGCCAGTGTTGTTTGTTTTAGCACCAGCCCGCTGCCTCCAGTGTGTGTACATAGGAGTTCATGGGAAGAAGGACCCAGGAGTATGTGTCTTAGAGGGGAAGTTGTAAGCAAAACATGTAGTAACTGTCATGACTTCAAAAGCTAATGCTAATAGTTTCCTGGCAACATTCATTGAAGCATCAAAAATGGCAAAGAAAAATCAGGACAAAAACACCTAATTGCTGTTTGGGAGGGGGGAACACAACAACTTGATTTTGATGTTAGTCTCCACTTTTTTTTTTTAAACACCTGAAATCTCCATTGGCCCAAAAGCAGTAAACCACGTCCATTAATCTTTCCTTAGGCCAGTAACAGAATGATCTGACAGGACTAAGCAGGAGCCAGAAATAAGGACCGAAGGGGAAAGGGAAAAACAGTTCATAGCTGTGCTGTACGTATATGTTAAAACCTGAATATCCCGTCATCCTGTTTCATGTATAGTTGAGTTCTCAGATTTGTAAGTTTTTATACATACTTTCATGGAATAAACATTTAATTAAATGAGTATTTTATTTTATCCGTGTATCACTCCGTCCGGCCAGAAAGATGCAGGAGGAAGGAGACCCCATCTCCTGGCTGCATCTCTCTGTCCGTCTGCAGAACTGTGGGCGGGTCCCCTGATTGAGTGGCATTTTTTCACATCCGTAAAACAAAGACAGTGACAACTGCTGGATTGTCACTTTGTGGGAATCAGATACATCAGCTGTATCCGAAAGTGCTATGGACAGACCAGCCTCAGCTGGGAATGGAGCTGGAGGGCATGCTACCCGACTTTCACAAGGAAGAAAAAAGACACCAAGAGGTGTTTACCTAAAAATACACAAATTCATGTTGTGTAAACCTAGATTCTTAAACATTGAGAGGCTTCCGCTGGTTTCATCCGTGTGTTTAGACTATATTCACATCTCCCAGTTTATTTTTTTTTTAATTTTGTTAACGTTTTACTTATTTTTGAGAGAGAGAGAGAGAGAGACAGCATGAGCAGGGGAGGGGCAGAGAGAGAGGGAGACACAGAATCCTCAGACGGGCTCCAGGCTCTGATCTAGCTGTCAGGAGCCCGACGCAGGGCTTGAACCCATGAACTGTGAGATCATGACCTAAGCAGAAGTCGGTCGCTTAACGGACTGAGCCACCCAGCCCCCATCTCCCAACTTAAATGAGAGTCTTCTGCTAAGTTAACGTCTCTGAAGATCTGTGGAATGGGAAATCCAGGCACACTTCACAGCCCTCCAGGCAGCCTCAGAGACATGAGACTTGACCAGAGGCCCTTAAAGAGCAGAAAGTCATGGGAATCACGGGGGAGCTGGTGGGTGCGGAGAGAGGGTAAGACGCCAGCCAGCCCCAGCTCACTTCCCGCAAGTTGGTGGAGGGTGAAGGGCAGCTATTCATTATGGGTGGGGTGCAGGGGCTTTGAAGCATCAGCTTGTGGCCACCTCCCCTGGGATAGTCCTGCCAGTTCCCTCCATACCCTAGAATGTTCCATGGCTATAACCCCCAAAAGGTTATAAACTTAATCTATTCTGGATTTTTTATGGTACTAATTTAAACAAGCTCTGCAAATTTCAGTTGATGATGTTACCAATCTGAGCACTTTTAAGCTTCTGAAGTCATTTAAGCTGTCACTCTCCACGTCCTAGCCCCTATTACTTTTCCTTTCATAGGGAAAACAATTAAAAGTGACTTGTTCATCAGATCGAGCTAAAAAATAAATTTTTTTTCTGTTTTATTTTTTTAATATAACAATTTATTTTTTTAACATATGCAATTATTTTCCATCATTTACAATACAGTAGTTACAATGACACTCCAAACAGAAAAGTAAAGTAAAAAATCAAAACCCCAACTTCTATTTCATGTTAGACCTATGAGTGCAAACATATGACTTATACAGAAATTAGAAGGTTAAGTAACAACTAGTTAATCACCTAATTTCACAGCTATCTGAAGTGGCAATCGTTATATAGCAGCTTATCTATGATACATTCAAGATAAATGATACAATTTATTACTTGCCCATAAGCTACAACACAGCCTGCTTAATACCTTTCCTTAAATTCCACCTCTATACTACAGTATACT
>NC_043706.1:130546287-130546702 GCF_006229205.1 Suricata suricatta | reverse complement strand
TTTAACAAAAGGAAGAAGAAGATTTGAAATTGTCATATGAATGGTTAGCCATTTCAAATATAAATAATTATAGTGAATAAATGATTATTTTAATGTCTCTACCTATTTAAACTTTTTAAGCAAATGTTCCTAGCACCTGTGTTAAAGGATGAGCTTTGGATGTTAAGGACTGGTTTAGAAATCTCTGGAGAGATTTAGAATTATCTCCTTGTGTGTTTACATTTCAAAGGGAAATGAAACCAAGAGGTAGGCAGCAAAGTTTTTATATTCCAATGAAATGCAAATGGCTAGAGAACAAAGATTTTACTCCCTCTTTGAGGAGCAACTTCTATAAATTCCCAGATTTAATTTCAGGGCTTTTCTCAGAGTTTCACCTGTGGAGTTTTTTGGATGTGGGAGGCTGGTGTCATTATTG
>NC_043706.1:130482851-130546187 GCF_006229205.1 Suricata suricatta | reverse complement strand
TGAATCAATAAGCATTTTGCATTTTCTTTCATTATCTACTCAAAGTCCTGCCTACTGCACCTCTAAACATTTCATTAAATCCAATTATACAGCGAACACTCCCAAAATAAACTTAGATTGTATATATACACAATGGAGTACTACATGGCAATGAGAAAGAATGAAATATGGCCATTTGTAGGAAAGTGGATGGACCCTGAGGGTGTCATGCTAAGTGAAATAAGTCAGGCAGAGAAGGACAGATACCATATGTTTGCACTCATAGGTCTAACAGGAAATTTTCAGAATGATCCAGCTTCAAGAAAAGCAAGCAGTTAGTAGTGCTTAAGAAAAATTGATTCAGTATCTAATGGATAGTTGATACCTGTCACAACACAGCATTTTATATACTGTTAAGTAAAAAATAAATTTGTAAAGTTCTGTAGGATTTGACTCTATCATGAGAAATATGGCTATAATGGGAAGAAAGCATTGCCATTGAAAGGTATTTGTTGGGGCATTTGGGTGCCTCAGTTGGTTAAGTGACTTTTGATTTCGGCTCAGGTCATGATCTTGAGGTTGTGAGACGGAGTCCCACGTTGAGTTCCACACTGGGTGTGAAGGCTGCTTAAGATTCTCTCTCGCTCTCTCCCTCTGCCCCTCCCCTGCCCATGCACGCTCTCTCTCAAAAAAAATCTGTTCATTATTTGCCAATAAAACTGGAAATATATACATACATATATAAAACAGCTTTGGATAATGACATAAGAATGGAGAGTGGAGGGGACCTCAAATCATACTCTTTTTAAAATCATAGGGGGACACCTGGCTGGCTCAGTCAGTAGAGCATATGACATTTTTTATATATGTAAAATATAATTTATTGTCAAGTTAGCATACATACGGTGCATACAGTGTGCTCTTGGCTTTGGGAGTAGATGCCCATGATTCATCACTTACATACAACACCAACATCCCAACAAGTGCCCTCCTCGGTGCTCATCCCCCATTTGCCCCTCCCCCTCACCTCCATCAGCCCTGTTTGTTCTCTGAATTTGAGTCTAATATGGTTTGCCTCCCTCTCTGTAACTATTTTTTCCCTTCCCTTTCCCCATAGTTTTCTGTTAAGTTTCTCAAATTCCACATGAGTAATATCATGATAGCTCTCCTTCTCTGACTGACTAATTTCACCTGGCATAATACTCTCCCGTTCCATCCACGTTGCTGCAAATAGCAAGATTTCATTCTTTTTCATTGCCGAGTAGTACTCCATTGTATAGATAAACCACATCTTCTTTATCCATTCATCAGTTGATGGACATTTGGGTACATGTGAATCAGCACTCCTGCAACCTTTGGATAAATTCCTAGGAGGAGCATATGACTCTTAATCTCGGGGTTATAAGTTTGAACACTCTGTTGAATGTAGAGATTACTTAAAAATATATGTATATTTTTTAAAATGTCAGGGGCTCCTGAGTGGCTCAGTCAGTTGGGCATCTGACTTCGATTCAGGTCACGATCTCACGGTTCATGGATTCGGGCCCCACATCAGGCTCTGTGCTGACAGCTCAGAGCCTGGAGCCTGCCTCAAAGTCTGTGTCTCCCTCTCTCTCTGTTCCTCCCCCATTAGCACCCTGTCTCTCTCTCAAAAATGAATAAACATAAAAAAAGATAAGTCATAGGAACAAGTCACTATTGTTATTTATAATCTCTCTCGCAAGAAAGGGAAAGAGCAGTCATGAATAATGAGCCCTTCATTTCAAAATGTCAGGCCCTGGTCATGCATTTCAGGTAAAACACTGAACGGCTATATTTAAAAAGATCAAGGCACTTAGGGGGATGGTTGGGGAGCATGGGGCACATAGGGTGCTTCCTCAGACTTGGCTGGGAATTACAGTGGGAGCGGGGGAGCCCTCTCCATTCATTCCTTAGTAATGAATGCCGAGAAAACGTATTTGTATGGGAAGTATAGTTTATTGGAATGGAACTTGTTCTTGAGGTTGACGGCATTTTTAGGACAATTTTCAGAATCCTCGGAATAGTTAAATTGCATTTTGCTTTGCTTTAGCTCTTCATTTTGGTCTGGGATAAATGATTGTTCTACATCACTTGGAGGTAAGCAATAGATTTAGGTTCAAAAATCTTTCAGCAGGGGTGCCTGGGTGGCTCAGTCGGTTGCGTGTCTGACTTCAGCTCAGGTCATGATCTCACGGTTTTTGAGTTCGAGCCCCAAATTGGGCTCTGTGCTGACAGCTTAGAGCCTGGAGTCTGCTTCAGATTCTGTGTCTCCCCCTCTCTCTGCCACTCCCATGATATACTTTGTCTTTGTCTCTCGATGATAAATAAACATTAAAAAAAATCTTTCAGCAAATAAAAAACTAATTATCTTCAGAGACAGATCAATTAATCTGCCTTTTCTGGAACTAGCTCCTTCAACACAACTGGAAGAATATTCAGTAAACTGTTAAAAGCCTTCAAAAGAAAATAAAAAGTAGCTCAAAATATTTAATGTGAAAAAAAATGGGCCAGGATGAAATGACATTCTGTGGTTTCAAGTCTCAGATCGAAATACTTCCCAACATAAAACACGGTTATTCTTGACCCAAGCTTGTGCTATTCTCTGGAAAATACGTAATGATCTGTCCTGCCTAAATTCCTGGATGGTTATGCAGATCACTCCTTGTGAAGAACACATTATCCATAGAAGGGCTGAGTCAGGAAAGTGAGACCCTGAACTGGGTGTGTGCTAGATGCTTTCATGGACTCCCAACCATCCTGACAGACAGGTGTCCTGTTTTTATAAATGAGGAAATTGAGGCCCAAAGAGATTAAGCAACCTGAGGTTATCCAGTCAAATAGAATCAGCCAGGATTCAAACCCCCATGTGGCTCACTCAAAAAGCCGAATGCTCTTTCTTCTACCCCAGGGATGGTCTGCACCTAACATGCACCTTTGACCAACCAGCCCTTAGCAATTGACGAGTCCTGTATTGTAATTGACAAGCCTTTGATTCAGCAAAAAGCAAGAAATACAAAGCATGGCTTTTCTTGTTCACCTGACCTACTTTTTTGCGTTTGGTTTCAGACCTAGGTTTGTCTGAATTATATTATGAGAGGGGGGAAAAAAAGATATTTTCCCAAATGTGCAAACATTTCTGTGGGCTAGAAGCAGTTGGGGGTGGGGGAGGGTGGGGGAGAAGTGCCAGGAGCAGGGATGGGAAAGCTTTTACACCTGTTAACCTATTTCTTCTGCTATTGAAGTAATTAACTGAATTCCACCCTCCAGCCTGGTTTTACTGCAGTGGTCCTAAAACCAGCACATCAGAATCTCCTGGAAGGCTTGACAAAACAGACTACTTACAGACAGTATCTGCTTCAGTCAGTTTAGTCAGGCCCAAGAATCTGCATTTCTAACAAGTTCCCAGATGAGATGATGATGATGATGCTGATGGTGACGATGATACCAAGAGCCACATTTTGAGAACCACAGTATCACTGTATCATTTCTGCTATATTACTGTCCTTTCATAGTTCTACTTGCTTCTCAGAATTAAATAACCCGGGGGAGCTAATAAAGGGCCAGACAGGGATCAGTGACATTCCTAACACTCTTCTTTGAAGCAAAGCGCTCCTTCATGAAACATGTACACTCTACAGATTGGTACAGGAGCCATTAGAAGAAATGTGTGGTTGAGAGGCCCTGGGCTTTATTCTAAACCTTCCTGTTCTCATCCTAAATGCCCCTGTAACTTGTGAGCTCAGAGAAGAATGAAGCCAAAGTAATCAAATCCCTTAAGTAGTTTTTGAAGAGGCCACGTAGCCAACCCTCCTTGGTACAAGAGGTAGGGCTCCAATGAGGAAACAAAATGGCGTTAGATAGTTGGCTATGGCCACACAACCACGTAGAGGTGAGCACACAGCTCAGGTCTCCTCAGCCAGGCCCCTTCCACACCGTCACACAGGCTGGGGACCCCTTCCAAGTTCTTAGTCGTTTCAATGTATAATTTTTTGTCAGCAAAGGAAAGGGACTAAAGAATCTTATCTTTGCAGTTAATTAGTGATGCCTATAAGCAGATAAAGTTGGGGAGACAGGTGGGGGAAGAGAATAGGCAGCCTGTGTGATAGAAGGTTCTGGAGGAACCAGAGGATGCCTGAGGATACTACAGGTCTGGTCCCTCCCCTCAAGTCTCCCTGGGGAGGTGTGCAGCAGGTCACAAATCCTGAAAAGGCAACAGGGAGGAAAGAAAAGAAACGCTGATGACACACACGTGGATGTTTCATCTCCAAAAAAGAGCATTTCTGGGGGTGGCTAGGGGGCTCAGTCAGTTAAGCACCAACTCTTGGTTTCAGCTCAGGTCATGATCTCAAGGTTTGTGAGTTCAAGCTCAGGTTTGTGAGTTCAAGCTCTGCATCGGGCTCCTCATGAACAGCGCAGAGTCTGCTTGGGATTCTCTCTCTCCATCCCTCTCTGCCCCTCCCCAGCTTGCATTCTCTCTCTCTTTCTCTCTCTCTCTCTCTCAAAATAAACCTAAAAACTAAAATAAGAAATAAATAAGAGCAGGTCTGAATAAGATATATATTCATAACATTTTAGGAAGATCAGTGTCATTATTCTGAATCTACCAAAATATTCAAGGAGACAGCAGTCATCAGAAGTCACAAGGTTGCCTCTGGTGGACATTTTTATTAGAATGTCTTTCTCTTTTAATTACTACTACTAATGCAGTGCGGTGTATTCTGCTTTCTGGCTCCTAAAGCACATTCACAACAGGAAAATCTTGTGAAGTATGTAGTCCTATGTGCTGACACGAGCCTGCTGTGACAAGATCAAGAGTGCCTGGTCTTTCTCAGTCTCCCAACTCAAGTGTGCACGTGAGATTTGTGTCCTAGGACACAGATGAGTCTTGATGTCTCACTGTCCTCAACTCTTTCTTCTGCTTGAGACCCACACACGCAGCCTGGGATCCTGCATTTACCCTTGGATGGCTCCTGGACCTCTCTGATGGAACATTTCCCAAACTGATTATTATCTCCTGGCCCCACCCATATCAGGACTCGGCTTCATATCCCGGCCGGTAAGCCAGAAACTTCATTCTTCACCCTACGTAGTTCCCGTCACAGGGACTGAGGTGCCATGCATGCCCTGTTGAATCTACCTCCTAATCTCTCTCGATCTCACACGTGGCTCTCCAAACTGCCACGACTTACCTATTGGCCATTATGAACTCTTGCCTAGACTATTACACCCACATGGTTGCTAGTCTCCTCCCAAGCTCCAGTCTTTACTTCTCTAGAAGCTGGAAGCAGTTCTCCAGATGCATTGCATTTTAGGTAGAATCTCCTTTCTTAGCAAGTGCAAGATGACAAGCCTCTACAGCCCCAACACATTAAATTCCAGTAACACCCACACCACTGACACCAAAAGCTCTGCAAGGGAATAGAGTGGGGCCGTAGCAGAGGCCCAAACACTTGCTTGGGAATCCCCAATGCAACCATCACTCCACTTCCCTGCTATATCATTTTAATGACTTCTTAGGACAAATCTCACTCCCTAAAATGTCAGTCTGCAAAGTCAGTTCTGGAAAATCTTTCAAAAGAACACAAATTGTGTCCGTTCCAAGTTCTAGAGAAAACTCACCTGCCTTTCCAGTTATCAGGTCCTGAGGCTAATAGGGATGAGTAGAATCAAGCACAGGGTGGGTTTATAATTGGCTTCCTTTATAGTATTGCCTCCATGCTCATTAATTATACCAAGTTAGTTGGAATTAGAACAAATAGAAGGTAGGGGCACCTGAGTAGCTCGTCAGTTAAGCGTCAGACTTCGGCTCAGGTCATGAGTTCATGATCCGTGAGTTCAAACCCTGTCTCGGGCTCTGTGCTGACAGCTCCGAGCCTGGAGCCTGCTTTGGATTATGTCTCCCTCTCTCTCTTCCCTTCACCCGTTTACACTCTGTCTCTCTTGATCTCAAAAACATTTTAAAAATTAAAAAAAACCAAATAGAAGGTAAAACAGTTGAGTTAGAGCTAGGCTTTAGTATTCAATATCCTGTCATGGGAAACCATCACCTTGGGTCCTAATTTCATGTAGGAAATGTTATTCTGCCTCTGGTCCCCAAATATGAATGGTGGATACAGTGAGGTTGCTCTTATGAGATGAATGTAGGGGGCGCCTGGGTGGCTCAATCAGTTAAGCGTCTAACTCTCGATTTTCAGCTCAGAGCCTGCTTGGGATTGTCTCTCCCTCCCTCTCTGCCCTGCCACCAGCTCACGTGCTCTCTCCCTCAAAATGAATAAACATTTTTTAAAAAAAGAGGTTTAGGGGCACTTGGGTGGTCCAGTCAGTTCTGAGTGTCTGACTTAGACTCAGGTCATGATCTCACCGCTCAGTTCAGGGGTCCAAGCCCCGCATCGAGCTCTCTGCTGTCAGCATGGAGCCCACTTCAGATCCTCAGTCTCCTTCTCTCTCTGCCCCTCCCCTGCTTGTGCTCTTTCTCTTTCAAAAATAAACATTAACACTTGTGCTGTTTCTCTCTGTCTCAATAATAAATAAAACTTAAAAAAATTTTTTTTAATTTAAGGGGCGCCTGGGTGACTCAGTCGGTTAAGTGTCTAACTTTGGCTCAGGTCATGATCTCACGTTTTGTGGGTTTGAGCCCCATGACGGGCTCTATGCTGACAGCTCAGAGCCTAGAGCCTGCTTCGGATTCTGTTTTCTCCTCTCTGCCCCTCCCCCACTTGCGCTCTGTTTCTGTCTCAATAATAAATAAAACATAAAAAAATTTTTTAAACCAAAAAACCCCCAAAAATAAACATTGAAAAAAGGGTAATGTAATACTTCACAATGGAAGAGTATGCAGTTAGACTACTTCACTCATATCTGGAGGTAACGCACTGTAACAATGACTTTTATAGTTAGACATCAAAAAAGGAGAACGGATTTTAAGTTGTGATAGCATTAAAAAAAAGTCATGAAGGGGCGCCTGGGTGGCTCAGTTGGGCTTCCATCTTCAGCTCAGGTCATGATCTCATGGTTTGTGGCTCAGTTGGGCTTCCATCTTCAGCTCAGGTCATGATCTCATGGTTTGTGCTGACAGCTCAGAGCCTGGAGCCTGCTTTGGATTCTTTGTCTCCCTCTCTCTGACCCTCCCCTGCTTACGCTGTCTCTCTCTCAAATAAAAATAAAACATTAAAAAAAAATTTTTAATCTTAAAAAAAAAAAACCTTAAATCATTTAAAAGCTTGTGGTCTAAATCTCAGCTTTCTTATATGTAAAAGTAGGACCCAGATCATTCCCAGCGGCACAGGCAGGAGATGGTAAGGAATTAGTGGGGAAGAGAAATGTGCATTTACATGAGAATCGCACCGGGATGTCTAGGAGATCCATTTCTGGAATCACATTAGAAATGCACAATTATGCAGACTTGAATTCACAAGGATGCTGCTTGTGGGTTACCTTCCATCCTCCTGCCACCTGGGAATCCTTAGTGTGTATCCATTTCCTTTCTGGTAGAATTGGTTACGGAGTTTCTAACTCTGGTTCTTGTTTCTGGTTGGGATTTCAGAGAAGGTCTGTGTGACTATCCAAAAACTGTATTTGGAGGAGTTGGAGATTAGCTAGAGGCTTAATGAGATTCTAATTAAACGGGCCCTTGACCCAAAGGTTGAGAATCCCTGTGAGTTTTTTGTGCATGGACACACGTCCCAGATACATTTCAGCCTCCCACGATGCTCTGTAGAGAATGTTGCAAAAGATGGGTGAGTAATTAAAAGAGGTTAAATGTGTGATGAATATCACAACAGTAGAGAAAAGCAATTAAACCTGAATTCAGGTGGAATTACAGAAAGAAAATCCATGGCATTTAATTCGGTTGCACTTTATTTAGAGAAATGAAAATTTGCCTCCGAACAGAAGTAGGAATCAAGTATTGTCTCCGGTTAAAAGGACACTGCTATGCTTGAAGCTGATACGTAAATCTAAAATTTCCAGCCCTTGACTATCTGTGGCACCAAACACCAAACGCAAATATTGGAACAAAGTATTTGTGAACAGAGAGAGGCAACTCATGTGAACCGATTAGCAAAATAACCTGGGCGGGGGGGGGGGGGGGGGATTTTATAGTCCTCAGTTACCAGTGGTGAGAATTTACAAGTCTTGCATTGCTTCCTATTGTACAAGGCTCCACGACGATGCACAAAGTAGCAAAACCGAGGCACCTGCAGTTTACATTTGGTTATCATGTGCTTCATAAAGTAACAGCAGCTCTAGAATGATCCTACAGAGTTGTAATTCATGCTACTGCTAATAGCATTCCTCTGGTGAACAAAACACTGGTGGTTAAGAGACACAGGTCTAGAGCCCGCACACAAGTAATCCGGGCGCATGCAGGGGGGAGTAGGAAAAGCAGAGGTGAAGCTACTGCTCGCAGTGGCCGGAGACACTTGGCCACACGTGGTCCGAGAAGAGCAAACAAACAGAATGGAGTGTAGGGATGGGGCAACCAAAAGAATCACTGGCCACTTTATTATAGGAATCTATTCCAAAGAAGCACAAAACCATCTCGTGCCACAGAGAGGAAGTTCGTGTTTGGACCCATCAGGAGCCCTTTACCAAGTGCTCGCATCTCCGGTACCTCTTGGTTGATCTTCAAAAATTGCCACCAGCACTTGGATTTTTTTTTAAGTCTCAAGTCAGCAAAAGATACTTAGATCAGAGGGTTGTGGTTTTTGAATTTGGGTATTTTAAAGCTTAACGATTAAGCAACGTTGACTATTATATATGAGAATAACTCATAAAAAGATATGAAATATTTCCCAAATACAATGCTGTACAGTTGTACGTTATCATTAGAACGCCGTATCATGTTAATCAATGTCTAAGACAGCCTTTTTTTGGGGAGGGGGGTAATCAGGTTCGTTGATAAGATCAACTACTTTCTCATTTTAACAGCCTATTTTCCTCTTGCTAAAAAGGGCCTCTCTAGAATGTCTAGAATGCTTTACAATCATTGACTGGCAGTCACGATTTAAGTTTGCAAAGGGGAGTTCTGAGTTTGAGGGAAATTTAAGCAGCACATATGCCAGGCCAGTTCTCCATGTGAAAAACTGGGACTTTTATGGTACGTGGGTGACTGTTGTGTGTTAATTGTCTGACAGTCTTTATGTAGTAGCATGAATCATAAATCATCTTGGAGGTGCCTGGGTGGCTCAGTTGGTTGGGTGTTCGACTTCGGCTCAGGTCATGATCTCATGGTCCGTGGGTTCGAGCCCAGCATCGGGCTCTGTGCTGACAGCTAGCTCTCAGAGCCTGGAGCCTGCTTCATATTCTGTGTCTCCCTTTCTCTCTGTGTCTCTCCCCCATTCATGCTTTGTCTCTCTGTCTCTCAAAAATAAAAAAGATTAAAAAAAACCATTTTGCACTTAAAAAAATTCCACTATCACCTGTTGGGCAAGGTCATTTTTATTTTTTTTTAAATTTTGTTTTTATTTATTATTGAAACAGAAAGAAACAGAGCATGAGTGGGGGAGGGGCAGAGAGAGGGAGACAATCTGAAGCAGGCTCCAGGCTCTGAGCTGTCAGCACAGAACCTGGAACCCGCTTCAGATTCTCTCTCCGTCTCTCTCTGCCTCTCCCCTCTTTGCGCTCTGTCTCTCAAATATAAACATTTAAAAAAACTTAATAAATTTTTTTCTAGACATTTCTCATTGTTTAAGACCAAAAATAGTCACAGAAAGCTGACCTTTTCAGGAAGACGCCACCAGATGGTGGCGTTGGATCAGTGCTGTCCGGCTGAGACACCTCTGGGTTTATGTTAGCAGATGCCTCTTTGCTATGGGAGTTCCTCTGAACATTACCTCAAACCAGCATAATGTGGTGACAACACTGGAAACTTCCACCTTTATCTGCTTTTAGAACTCAGGAAACATGCCCCAGCCTCCCTAGTGGCTAATGAAACCAGCAAGTCTAAGTGAAGCAAACAAATATTTTATTTAAATCAGTTGTCAAATCACAGTTTATCCAAATGAACTTAATGCAACATTGTCCTTAAAAGAGTGGGCACAAAAATGGCACAGACATAATCCAGTATCTAGCAAAATACCATCTGTAAAGAACCTGGCTTACTTCATGCTGTGTGTGAATGTGGTCCAGCATATAAGAGTAGAATAGAAAACTTAAAATAGTCCATTATTTTTTGTTAAGATGAAAAACATTTCACTACTTTGCCTTGGGATTCGAGTGCACTCATCTGTCCAAATGGCCACACCAATTCAGAGAAAAGGCTTAAAGTTAATCTGCTACTGGAAAAAACTCCCTTCCAACCCCCACTGGGCTAGAAAGAAAAATTTCACAGTAACAATGGAACATTCTGTGTGTGTCTCCCCCAAAAAGCTTTTTATTTTTAGCACACTGTGCATAGTAGGAAAGTGACCATGGAGAGCAGTATGAAACATGGACTCGACCCTTAGTGGATTTGAAAGTCCGAACTGTAGCTTCTGATCAGGAATGTTGTTTCTAGGAAGCTGTCTTCACAGGTTACAGCTGACGCTTAGAGCTTCCCCCTACATCCTGCGTGATACAAAAGGAATGCACCATACTGTACATTTCCTCCATCATTAAGGAAAAAAAAATATACAATAGATACAGGAAGGTTACTTAAAACATACATATAAATACATAAGGAATGGTACTCCAGTTTGAGAAGCAGAACTAGGTAAAGCCAACTCCAGTTCCGGGTGAAGAGTTGAGGGCCTTAAATCAGAAAGCTTAGATGGCATGGAGGGGAGAGCCGGGCGGCCCTGCAAAGAGGAAACGGTAAATGGCTGTAGCTCCCGATGCGGCCTCGGGGTTGTCCAGGTGCCTCAGAGAGGAGGTGGGTCCATGGCCCTGTTCTGCGCTTCGGAGTCTGAAATACTGGTCGTGAGTCTCGTCAGCAGCGTTCATTCCCTCCTACTGCCCGGCTTCACATTCTGGTTTTGCAAACACGCGGGGCAGAACTGTGGGAGGAAGAATCACAAGTCAGTCAAGTCTCCTCTCCTCCCCCGTTCATTCCGTGAGCCCCAAGCACCGGCCTCCAGCCCCTGAGAAAGCGAGTGGGCTGCGGGTCCAGGGCAGGTTGGGCTGGGTCACCCCGGCACTGGTGGCTTGTGGCTCCAGCATTCAGGCACATCACGTGTGCTGGGAATTTTTTTAAATGCTTCGTTACTACTGATGGCAAAAAAAATGGCGTTTTAAAAATTTTTTGGTTTGTTTTTTTCTAGAGAGCTATAAACTAAAACCTCAAGCTGTAGGATAAAAACTTACTTTGGACTTCTAGTTAAAACCAGAAAAATTCAATAAATTGATTAGAATGGTGCTGTGAGCACAACATATTCCTTACGCCTTTGAGTCAAACACACAAACGCACACTTGTGCGTGCACATGTGCCCCTTTATTTTCTTGGAAAGCAGTGTCACATAGGGGTAAAACGAAGTCACTGTTTTCGGGACACCAATAAGACTGAATGGTACGTCAGGGAGGGGGATAAAAGGAAGAAAACCTAGGTCTCATCTACTTGACTGTTTTTTCCCCAACGGAAGGGTCTGCAGAGTCATAAACTCCTGCTTCCTTTGCAGCGGCGTGAAGGAAAAAGGGTGACAGAAGAAAAGGAAGCCTGCTTACATGATGTTTTAGGATCCTGTGGGTTCGGATTTTGCCGGATCTTCTTCTTGCTTCTGTGTCTCTTCTGGTGTTTGGGTTTTGATCTCCTCTTCTGACTCACCGAGGGCTTTGGCTTCCTGCAATTCTACTTCCTGGCCACTTTCCTTCTCTTTTGGTGTTGGTCCATCTGTGTCCAGGGACCCTTTGGTTAAGCCTATTGAGGCCTCAGAATCTTCCAGTGCTGAGTGGCAGCTCTCAGGCTCATCGACAGCATCATCTTTTTCATCTTCCTGGGATTCACAGAGCGACTCCTCTATCCTTTTTCTTAACTTGGCACGATCACCACCTTCTGGAACAGACTCTGTTCCACCTGTTTCTTTCTTTTCCTCAGATGGGAGAACTGCCTCTTCAGGCTGCTGGTCACTTCCACTGGAACGTTCTACCTCCGCAGCTGGGATCTCTTCTGATGCTTCACTTACAGCTTTGGACACGCCCGAGTGGGTCTGGTCCACAGCGGTTACGGTGGGTTCTTCTTCGACTGCAGCGGTCTGTGTTTCGTCCTGTGCAGAGATCTGAAGGGCCCTTTCTTCCTCCTCAATTGGCTGTCGAGCTTCCTGGGTGGCAGCCTTTGTCGGCTGAGCCTGTGTCTGGAAATCAGTGGCAGTTTCTTCAGTACTTACTAACTGGTCAACAGCTGTCTGGATCACATTTTGTACAAGTTTACTGCTCTCAGTCTCCAGTTTCAAAATCTCGCTTTCAGCCTTGGAATCTTTCTTGCTTGGTTCATCTTCTCCTTGGGCTTCCTGGCAACCAGCCGGCTGTTCTTCCTCAGAGGCCCATTTCTGTGGTGTGGTTCTGTCTCCTTCCAGGTCAGCAACGATGCCTCTTTCAGGTGTGGCGGATACAGTTTCCAGTACTGATTCCAGCTGAGATTCTCTCCCTGGGGGCATCTGGTCTTCCCCTGGCTGAGCAGTGAGGTCCTTGTCTTTTTCACAGGCTGCTTCTTCTGCTGTTAAATGTGCATCTGCAGATTCCAAAGTTTCAGGTGTTTCTAGAATCTTAACAGTTTCTCCCAAGACCTTCTCATCCACTGCTGCAGCTGTTAGAGTTAATGATGGCTCAGAGCTTTGAGCTTGAGTTTCTGTGTATGCCATGTCCTCTTGAGCTAGCTCAGGAGAACTTTCTTCCAAACTGGTAACCTCCTTTTCCCCGTCGATGACAGCCACGCTCACTGCCTGCACCAGTTGCTTACTAAGCTCCTCAGAAACTGTCACAGCTGCTTTTTGCTCAAGTTTCTCTTCACTCGCTTGGGTTGGCTCTGCTTCTGTTACCTCCTTTTCTACTTCAACTGCCATCTCTTTCTCCACTTGGGTTGGAGGAGACGGTGTGTGGCTCTGGAGTTCAATACTATCAGTCTTCTGAAATTCAGGTTCTTTAGTAACCTCATCTTCAAGGGCAACAACTTCCACGGTGTCTTTCTGACTGACTGTTGTTTCCGTGTCTGCAGACCCCTCGGGGCCCTCGACAAGAGGTTTGTCTTTGGTTTCCTGGTCGGTAGATTGGCCTTCCTCTTCCGTTACTTCAGTCTTTGAAAGAATGGGTATAGCTTCCACTGATACCTCCTCATCTGTATGTTCTAGAACCTCTTCCATTTTTGAATGTCCTGGATCGTCTTCCTGGGATTGAAAACTAGAAGGTGCTGGAGGCATCTGCTCTGGTGTAGGAACCGCCCCTGCTTTGGTGACCTGTGACTGCATATCAGAGGCAACCTCGGGATCTTCGTGGATTTCTGTCAGCTTCTCTTGCTGTGTTATATTTAGAGCTTCAAACTCTGCTACTGGGGTGCTTCCGTTGGTCTCACTGTCAGTAAGGGTTTCAGCTGAGTCAGGAGCAACAGCCTGTTCTAGAATAAAATCTGATTTTGCCTCAACTAAGGTCTCAGCTGGACAAGTGGTTCTAAGCTCACTTGACTCTACACTGTCTGTGACTTGAGGAACTTGTTCAAAGCTTTCTGGGGTGGCCTGTACAATCACTTTCCCTTGTGTCAAAGTTTCAGGCTCAGTTTCTTCGATGTGTACTTTCAGCACTACGTCCGTCTCTTTCTTCAGATCCAGCCCTTGAGAATCCTCTTCCACTTCGACCTCCTCCGATATTTTGGCTCCTACTTCCTGCACTGTCTGCATCGTGTCTTCTGGCCCTCTGGTGTCGGGCAACCATGATTCCTCCCTAACTTTTTCTGCGACTGCCTGTAGGACCTCTTGAGTTCGCCTCTCTTGGTCTTCTATGTCTGGCACACCGCCTTCCACCTCCTGAACCGGTGTCGCCTCTTCTGTGGTGACTGGAGAATCAGTTAGCTGAGAAACGGCTGAGACCATGTCAGTGGTCTCTTCAGCACCAGATGCTTCTGCTACTTCTTCAGCACAAAGCGCCTCTGTCGTCTCTGCAGCTGTCACAGCGTCAGACGTTAACTCTACCTCACTGACGACTGTGTCGTCAACAGTGTCGGGACCTTCAGGCAGAGTTTTGGTAACAACACGGGGTTCCTCTGCAAGGACTTCCCCTTCGAATACCTCCTCAGTTAGGGGTTTGGCTTCATCTTCTGTTTGTTCAAGAGGTTCTGTCACTGAGGCAGATATCCAAGAGGGTGATCTTTCTTCAACATTGCTAAGAGCCCTTGCCCCGTCAATGACAGTCACAGTCACAGCATGAACCAGATTCGTACTTGGCTCCTCTGACACAGAAACAGCTACCTTTTGCTCAGGCTTCTCCTCGCTCTTTTGGGCCTGCTGTGCTTCAATTTTCTCCCTTTCTACTGCATCATACTCAGACAGAGGTACCACTGCTGGGACATCAGAATCATCCTCGTTGACCTCTGTTGGCCTCGTATCTTCAACAGCAGCCTGTTCTGGTTTCCCATCTGACCTTTTCTTCCTTCGTCCGGGAATAAACTTCTTAATTGAAACCCAAGACTCTTCTTTCCCGGGTTCGACATCTGAAGCTGAATGTTCTATGCCAGATCCAGTTGCAGAGTCTTCTATTTTCTCTTCCAGTTTTGACTTCGATTTTTTCCGAGGAGTAACTAATCTTTTAAATGACTCCCACGTGGAAACTCCCTCCCCTTCAGAGGGACTGCCAGCTTGCTCTGGTGAGGAGCTTCCTGGCCCTTGATCATGTTCTTGGGAACTAGCAAGCGCAGAATCTGGTCCTGTTTCTTTGTCATCTGGCCTCTGGCTGTCTCCTGCCACTGTTTTTGGTCCCGCTTCATCATCAGAAGATGATGCTTTCCTTGCCCTTTTCTTGGACGATCCCACACAAATTAAAGCTTCCCAAGACACCGAAGTATCAACTCGGCGCTTCGGTTCCTCGGGCTTCTGCTCCTCTCCACTTCCTCTGCCTTCCTCTTGCACCTCCGAGGCTGCGCTCTCCGTGGAAGACAAGGTAGCGCTCTTCACTTTCTCCAGCTCATCTTCCTTATCACTTTCAGAAAGCCTTCTAACACGCTTCTTGGGCGTCACCATCTTTTTGAAAGATGCCCAGGGAGTGACGCCTTCTCTCTTCTTCTCCCCGTCAGAAACAGCTCCTTCCTCGCCTTCCCCATCTGGGTGTGCGTCACCCACACCTTTCTCTAGACACGTGATCTCCTCCGGTTCCTCAGGGGATGAGGCAGAGCTCTCGCCCTTCTGCTCATCGGCACTATCCGGAGACTCTGGGGCGGCGTGATGCGGTTCCCCGCACTCCTCATCTCCTCCTCGTTTCCCTTTCTGCTTCTTGCCGGAAAGCTTTTTGAGGCCGGTGCTGGTAAAAAGTTTCTTTAAAGGGCTTCCTTGTACCTTCAGCCTCTCCTGTGAGGACAGCACATCCGCCTCGCTCACGAGACCCTCGGGCTGTGATGAGGGCGCCTTCTCCTCAGGGCTCAGGTCGGTGGGCGGGGCGTGGTCTCCCCCAGGGGCACCCACTTCCGGGGCCTTCACCGGCTCCTGGGCGGGCTCGGCCGGCTCAACTTCCGCCTGGGTTTCTGCCACCGTTTCAGGCGGAAGGGCCTCTGCTACTTCGACCTTTTCTACCTCAGCCTTCCGCTCCTCCGCCACCTTCTCGGTCATGCTGACATGGACTTCAGCGACGGTCTCCACTTTGTCATTCTCCACTTTGTCATCGAACACTTCTGTTGCTAAAGGGGCGGGTTTCTCTTCGGGAGCCTCCGGCACTTCACCGTCGGAGGGCAGCTCCACTTTTTCATACTCGGCAGACAGTCGGGCATGGCGAACACTGTCGGTGGTGTCCTGGGGGCGTGGCCCTTCGGAAGCAGCCCCTTTCTCGGAGGTCTCTTCTGCCTTGTCCTGTTCTTCCGTGTCTGCCTTTTCTGGCTCTTGGTCCTTTTTCTTCTCTGAAGCTTCTGGTTCCTCCTCCTTGGGCTTCCTGAAACTGGTCTTTTTTCTCCAGCCAGCCCAGCCTTGAGTGAAGAATTTTTTGAAGGGTGACGCGGTTTCACTGGCCACTGGACTGGTCGGAGAGTCTAGAGATTTGGTGGGTTCTTTTTGTTTTTCTTCCACATCTTTGCCTTCCTCTGCCACTTGCCCAGACTCCGCCTGAAGAGAAACGTCTGTGGTGCTTGGCTCATGTTTAAGGGTTTCTTCGGGTTTCTCTGTGGATTGTTTTAGTTCACTTTCTTTGGCTGTTGCTTCTCCGGTCTCTCGGCTGGGCTCCTGGTGGTCGCCGGCCCCATCTGATGCCCCCGTGCCTTCGCCTTCGTCTTTCTTGACAGTGAGTAGTTGGACCGTGTCAGACTTCTCGGTCTTATCCTTTCTTACAGTGAATTTGAAGCCGACAAACTTAAACACCTTCTTAAATCCAACATCATTAGACTGGGACTCAGTAGGTTGTATTAGCTCTTCTAAATTGCTTTCTGAAGAAGGAACCTGTTCGATTACTTCCGGCATCTCCTCCTGCCCATCCTTTGTGACGTCTTGAACAACCGCTGAGCCAGAAGCCATCTCTCTCTCGGAGTCTCTTTCATTCACATCTTCAGACTCTCTCTGTCCAACTATTAACGGAAAAGGGAGAGCAGTGGGGGAGAAGGAAGAAAATTAGTACAGTTCAAAAAAAAAGTACATATTTAAAAAACGTAATCAATCAATAAGTCCTTTAAGGTCAGGCAATTCCAAGATAGGGTAAAAGTGTTATCAGTATTTATAAAGCTCAGTACATGAAGCAAATGCTGCTTCTTTCAACGGACCGTTAAATATTCAGGTTTGAAGATACTACTCTGCTCTTTCTGTTCCCATGAAGGAAAAGTTAACTTAAGTACCAGCAGATTAAATCTAAGTGGCTGCAGCATCACTAAAGTGGGGCAAGCAGATGCAGAGAGAAGTTCTGTTGCAATGCCGAACGGGATCAGTCATCATACCCATGATCTAGAATCCATCCCGTTTGGGAGAAACAAGCGAAATAATAACCAAAAAGTAAGAATCTAGACATCTGAGGAGGGACATTCTATGTGATAATTAGCTGGTCTCTTTAACATGTCTCCCCAAAAGACGGACTCCTTGGGGAAATTCCAGGCTGGATCAGGGGAGGTGTAAGGAACAACTTACCAGGAGAGAAAGGAGGTGTTCAATAGCATAACACAGAAACGTGAAGAATCATTATGTCACAAAGAAACTTGTAGGATCATGATGTCATACATTTGAAACTAATATAACATTGTGTATCAACTATACTAAAAAAAAATTTTTTTTTAAAAAGATGGTACCCCAGAGCTGAGAGGGGCACATCAAAAAAGGGACACAGGGGCTAGCTTGTAGCGGCTTCTGCTGCACAAATCCTGAAGCATGACAAAGTATAATGACAATGATGGGTTACCAAACACACAAAGAATCCATGAATGAAGAGTGATACTAAAATGGTAAATATAGAACAGGCAGTAGTTCCTTATGAAAAATGCCAGTCAATAAATTTAGACACAGCTTCCACTTTGATCTATAGTCATTCTCTTCAGCATTTCAAAAGACTGCATCATGATTCACATATTATTTATTAAGGACAAGAGTTAACAAAAATGTTTCTTTTATAGCCAGTTACAGAGTCTCTTCTTAGACCAGGGCAAACCACTGTTCAGACTTGAAGATGTTGAGCCTTATTGTCTTTAGATGGATTTAAGTCATTCATCAAGTATGATAGACGCATATAAAATAATGCAAGTGGATTTTTTCCTGGTAGTTATTTGGGGCGAAAGAAAGCCATGTTGTAGCTCGGTTCATCTGTAGGGTCAGCTGAACTGGACGTTGCCAGTTGCTTCAAAAAATTAAAAATCATTTCTCCTTAAATATAAAAAATGATATGAAGCATGGTTTCCTGGCACGTGTGGTTATCGTGTGTGGTTATGGTGAGTTTTACTCTTTTGAAGGTGAGAGTGAAAAGTAGCCATTCAGAAACAAACAAGACGGGCAGGGGAGAAGTTTTTTACAGAAAAGACTTGAAAACAAAGCGAGGAAATGGTCGGATTCACCTACCAAGGAAACGGTTATCTTATTTGGAAAAGCCTCGTTGGCTGTTTGTCAGAAGATGAAGCAAACTGCTCTTTGCCAATACCTTCGTTAAACTCAGTCAAAAATCTTGAAATGCTAGAAACCTTTGGGTGAAAGGCCGTCAGGAAACCTCCCGTCTGGAGTTCTCCCACACAAATCCAACGGAAGAACTTCCTGACAGTGGGGACATCTGGCAGGTACTGCCTGAAACTTAACATCCCCAATAACGGAACAAAACTGTCAGCATGAGGGGCGCCTGGGTGGCTCAGTCTAAGCGTCCAGCTTCGGCTCAGGTCAGGATCTCATGGTTCGTGGGTCGAGCCCTGCGTCGGGCTCTGTGCTGACAGCTAGCTCAGAGCCTGGAGCCTGCTTCGGATTCTGTGTCTCCCCCTCTCTCTGACCCTCCCTTGCTCTCACTGTCTCTCTCTCTCCCTCAAAAATAAAAGATATAAAAAAAACCACCTGTCAGCATGCTTTCTGATGTGAGGCACTGAGAAGGCCAATAAATCACCTACAGTCTTCCTGCCAAAAATGTTGAATGGCATCTGTAAGGAAACAGATAAATCAGTGAAGGATATTCTGTAAAACAACTAGCTTGGCCTGATACATCGATGTCACAAAGGACAGAAAATCAAACAAAAACACAGGTAGATTGTCTGCAAGTAACTTTCAAACAGGTTAAGGAGACAGATCGAAGGTTGGGGTGGGGAGCAGGAGAAAATGTGCTAAAAGATCAATAACCGGTGAATTAGGTCAAGTGTATATGGGTGTGTGTTCTATTTGTAGTTTTTAAATTTAAAAAAAATCACTGAAGGTTTAAAAAGCAAGTCAGTGTGATGTAATAAAAAGAGGGGCACTGAGCTAAATTAATAAATTTAAGAAGCATAACAGAAAGACACGCTGGGCATGGTCCTGGATTAGATATTAGTAAGGGCAAACTAGCAAAAGGACTTTTGAATTTTCTTGGGAAAATGTGAGTATGATTTTTGGGATTAGACAAGATGGAGTTTTTACTGAAATGAAAGAGTTGAGATGTGGCTAAAGAAAAACAGGTGACCAACTGGTATATACAGTATGATCTCATTTAACTACCCCCCATGCCCCTGCCTCACATATGATCTCTGGGGGATGTTTTAGTTTTGCTCGTATCAATTTTCTAATTCTCTATAAGAATATGGAATGCTTTAACAAAAAAGTCAATGAAAGTGAACACAGGAAAGGTCTTAGTAAAATTGTAATAATATACTTAATGCCCACAGCATAAAATGAAACACAGTAAGCATAAACAGGATGCATAACAATACAAAGAACATATCCATAAATGTGAACTACAGATATATTTGGAAATACAAAAACAACATGCTTCCCCAAATCTGTAAGGTCACCCAGCTTATAGGATCTTACTTCCCCACAAAAACAGTTTTATCCTTGATGTGAAATATTACAATCTATGTCTACAAATGTCCATTACACACACCCCCCAAATGTCCATCACAGTACTGACTGGGTTTTATTTTATTCTGCAAACGGTAAGGAAGAGACACTAAGAAAACACTCTAATACTAAGCACCTGCCACAGAATGGACAGGGCCTTTGACAATGACACAGTGACACAGTATCTACTCTTTTTCTGTAAGAGCTTTGGGAAACAGCCAGTTCTCATGGATCCTAACTGACCTCAATCAGCATTGAAGGTAGCATTAAATAAATGACAAATTAAAAAAACGGAGAACTCAGTATTTTAGACAGAGAAGGAGGTTTGAAGAAACACCAAGAGTCTCATTATTTTCATCTGAAGTACCCTTCCTGATTTTCCTTTTTAAAAAAGTCACTACGAAACACACATGTCTGACCAACTTTAAACTTTAAAAAGAATAAAGAAATACTTAGCACCCACATTGTGGCAAACATTCCAATAGAGAGAAAATTTCAGACTGCCTAGAGACGTCATTAGATTTCCTGGAATACCCCCAGACACTTCAAACCAGGAGATGGGCTCTCCTGTCTGTCTCCCGGGAATACACTTTCCAGTATTATTATTATTATTTTTGCACCATGTATATAATCTTTTCAAATACTAAAGTGCTGTAAATTTCTATGTGTTCCTATTATAAACCTGCTTGCAGTAAAATTTAAAGATTTCTTTCAATTAAGTCCACCTCCCTGACACCAAGCTACTTCTTCCAAATTTCCCCGATTATACAGGTATACTAATGAAAAAAACCTACCACAAATCCTTTTAATGCCACACAAGAGATGTGACCTTTAAAAAAAAAAGTGTACAGGGGCACATGGGTGGCTTGGTCAGTTGGGCGTCCGACTTCGGCTCAGGTCATGATCTCACGGTTCATGGGTTTGGGCCCCACGTCGGGCTCTGTGCTGACAGCTAGCTCAGAGCCTGGAGCCTGCTTCAGATTCTGTTTCCGTCTCTCTCTGACCCCCCCTTGCTCACGCTGTTTCTCTTTCAAAAATAAAACATTTAATGCACATAAACACAAATTGGAAGTTTCCTGCCCAAAAGCATGAGAGGAAAAACACTCATGAATAATCCGAAATTTGTTAGAAAATGCAGAGACATTTTGCTACACAGTGGGAGAAATCAGGTGTTGGATACACCATTTTCCTCCCTAATTTCCCTCCATGCCCCCGAATGTGTTTCAATTTGAAGCACTTTTTCTGAAATTCTGTGATGACTGGAATGTGTACAGTCAAAACCAGAGAGACAAAAAGGGAGCAACTGGCAAAACAAACAGCAACTGGCAAAACAAACAGCAACGATGGTTCCAGCAGGCCTGGCAATAGTAGATGCTCTCTTAGATAGAGTGATGTACGGGCTGAACACATTTTTTTTTTTTTTAAGGAGGGCTATAGGATCACAGGAGATTATTAAATCCTGACTGGCCTGCAGTCTCTTTTGACCTAAGTAATCCCAGGAGCTAACACTGTCACAACAGCCTTCCAGACAGGGCCACTGCTGGCCCAGGAGGTGCCTCTGTGTTTTGTGTAAGACTAGACATCAGAACTCAGCCCTCACTTCAGCTTCTACTTCCCCTCTGCGCCCGGTGACCCTGGGGAGACCTTCCAGGGAGGCTATGCTTCCTAAATTACCTCTCTGATCACAAAGTCGTGCTGCCACATGTCCCTAATGGCAGCAAGACTTCCTGGACAGTCTTCTAAACCACCTAGCCTGGCAAGCAAGGATACATTAGGTTGCACTAGCAAAAAAGCCAACTCCGGTCACACCTTCCACATTACAGGTACCAAGTCTGCCCCAAACCACGGGGGACAGCGTGGCTGCCCACACAGAGGCTTGGAAATGCACTGGAACCTGTCCCAACTTTCAGCCTCCTGTTATGGACGCAGTCAGCTACACATTCTCCACCCTGCGGCCTAACAAACAAGGCCTGCTCTGTCCGGTTCCACATTCCCTATTCACTCCCCGCTAAGCTCTCTTCCTGGCTGTTGTGTAAATCCTAGTGATTAAAAAAACCTTTTTTTAAATCATTTATTTATTTTTGAGACAGCATGAGCAGGGGAGGGGCAGAGAGAGAGGGAGACACAGAATCTGAAGCAGGCTCCAGGCTCTGAGCTGTCAGCACTGAGCTGGACACGGGCCTTGATCCTGCGGACCATGAGATCACCATCTGAGCCGAAGTCAGACCGCCAACTAACTGGAGCCACCCAGGCACCCCTGATCCTAGTGATTTTTTTTTTAGGCCTGTTTCGTGTTCTCTTTAAACTCTTGTGCAAAGACCTCCCCAGGTGACCCCAGCCCTGCACCACATCTCAGGCCTGAGCCCTCGGCCTGTCCTTTCCTGGCTGGAAGCGATGTGGGACCTGGAGCCGGATGGGCTCCCAGCTCTGGGAGAACAGGCTCTGGGCATGTGCCTCGCTGCAAACCCAGCCCAGGGCGGCGACAAGGCAAGACCCAGGGAGGGCTTCGTTTTCGGCCAGGTCATCTGAAGTCCCGGGGGTCGGCTGTACTGGGGCCGCCAGGTCCCCTCGTAACACCTCCTGCGTGCCTCCCTGCCGGAGCAACGTAAGGGAGGCCCGATGGAAGTCCCCACACGCGGGGTGGCGGGCACTACGGGCAAGGTCCAGTGGGTGGCGCGCTACTCACAGCAAACCTTACTCCACCAGGGCATCGCGGGCGCAGGGGCAGCGCTACAGGGGCCGGGGAGGCCCAAGCTGCTTCTCCGGCCGGCCCCATCGCAGGATGGCCACTGGCGCCGGTGACGGGCGCGCCCCCTGGAGGCCACCGCGCACGTCACAGAGGGCACAGCCTCCAGGTGGCCCAGTGGCCTCACGGGCCTGCAAAGAGCCCCCTGGGGAGCCCTGAGTTTCGCCACAGTGGGATCTCTTCAAACTCAAGTGCACTCGAGTCCAAAAACTCTCGTGGCTAAACGACTGCCAAACCGCCAAACCTAAACACTGCTGGGTCCCTGACCCGCCTCCTTGTCTGGGCTGTAAGGAGGTGGCCTCCAAAATCGCAATCCATGGTGATGGCCCAAGGGACAGCAGGATCCTGTGCATGGGATTGTTTGGTTTTAAGAACTTTTAATTTCTTTTCTTTCTCTCTCTCTCTCTCTTTTTTTAGACATACAGAGACAGCACGTGAGCGGGGAGGGGCAGAGAGAGGGAGACACAGAATCCGAAGCAGGCTCCAGGCTCTGAGCTGCCAGCACAGAGCCCGACCCGGGGCTTGAACTCACAAACTGTAAGTTCGTGATGTGAGCCGAAGTCAGAGGCTTAAACGACTGGGCCACCCTGGCGCCCCAAGAACTTTTAATTTCTTGAATGTTAGAACAAGAACTGGGGACGGGGCACCTGGGTGGCTCAGTTGGTAAACTGTCCAGCTTCTGCTCAGGTCATGATCTCACAGTTTGTGAGTTTGAGCCCTGGGTCGGGCTCCATGCTAACAGCTCAGAGCAGCCTGGGGCCTGCTTCGGATTCTGTGTCTCCCTCTCTCTTTGCCCCTCCCTCCTTCATGCTCTATCTCTGTCTCCCTCTCAAAAATAAATAAATATTTAAAAAAAAAAGGGCAAGAACTGGGGACCTCATGCAGGCTCCCATTACAAAGCTATCATTTAGAGCCACAAATGCTTAGGGCTTGAAGGAAGAGTTCACCTTGTCCCTCCAACTGGGGAATAAATGGACTTCAAAATAACTATGTGGGAAACGCAAAATGGCACAAACACTTTGGAGGGCAGTTTGGCAGTTTCCCACAAAACTACACATATTCTTACCATGTTACAGCAACTGTGCTCCCTGGTACTTCACCCAATTGAGTTGAAAACATATCCACACAAAAACCTGCATATGGATGTTTAGAGTTATGTTTATAGTGTTATTCATAATTGCATACTTGGAAGCAACCAAGATGTTGATTATGTGAATGGATGAATAAACTGGTACATCCAGACAATGTAATATTATTCAGCGCTAAAACGAAATGAGCCAGCAGAGCCATGGAAAGATACGGAGGAACCTTAAAATGTGTATCACTGAATAGGAGAAGCCAATCTGAAAAGGGTACATATTGTATGATTCCAACCATATGACATTCTGGGAAAGGCAGACAATAAAGAGACAGGAGACAGGGACAATAAAGAGATTACTGATGCCAAGGGTGGGAGGGTGGTAAGGATGAATCAGCAGTGGGGTATCTGGGTGGCTCAGTCGGTTAAGCGGACGGCTTTGGCTCAGGTGATGATCGCCCAGTTTGTGGGTTCAAGCCCCGCATCGGGCTGTGTGCTGACAGCTCAGAGCCTGGAGCCTGCTTCAGTCTGTGTCTCTTTCTGTCCCTCCCCTGCTTGTGCTTGGTCTCTGTCTCTCTCTGTCTCTCAAAAATAAACATTAAAAAAATTTGTTTTAAAGGAAGAATCCGAGCACAGGTTTTTACGGCAGTGAAACTAAGTTATCCCTCGACAACATGGGCTTGAATCACACAGATCCACTTATACATCGATGTTTTCAGGACATACAGCACAATACTGCAACTATATTTTCTCGTGCTTATCATTCTTTTTTAAACATGTTTATTTATTTTTGAGAGCGGGGAGGGGCAGAGAGAGAGAGAGAGAGAGGGAGAGAATCCCACGCAGGCTTCACGCTGTCAGCTCAGAGCCCGAGGCGGGACTGAAACCCACAAACGGACAGATCATGACCTGAGCTGAAATCGAGAGTTGGACATTTACCTGAGCCACCCAGGCACCGCCCTTGCTTATGATCTTCTTAATAGTGTTTTATTTTTCTAGCTTACTTTATTATGAGAATGGAGTATGTCATGCTTATAACATGAAAAATACGTGTTAATCAACTGTTTATAGTATCAGTGACACGTCCAGTAAACAGCAGGCTAATAGCAGATAAGTTTTGAGGGAGTGAAAGCTTGTATTTGGGTTTTCAAATGGGGGCCCAAACCCGTGTTGTTCAAGGGTCAAGTACATAGCATGATGCAATAAGGGTAGATATATATGATTATTACATCATTCGTTCCAAACCCGAGAGTGAGCCCCAGTATTAACTAGCAACTTTGGGGGATAATGACGTGTCAATGTAGTTTCATTGACTGTAACAAACGTACCACTTTGGTGTGGGATTTGTTAGCGGGAGAGGGCTTTGATAGTGCGTGCATAGACGGGCAGGAAGCATATAAGAACTTTCTCTACTTTCCACTCGTTTTCGCTATGAACCTAAAACTGCTCTAAAAAATAGTCTATTTTTTTTAATGGTCATCTGACTTGACCAGTGTCATATAGTTGGGGGCAGCAGCTCTGGTGGGCCAAAGGATGGAGGGGAACCTCAGAGAGTCCATCCATCAAGAAGGAACAAAATGACGTTTGTCTTCTTAAAAGAAAAATTAATTTCATATACTTTCAAGGTGCTAAAATTCTTATTTTCCATAATCATTATAACATTTTATAATTTGTCAATGCAACTTATGACAAGAAAAAGTATTTAGACATTCAACTCCCACATTTGGATGGGAAAACTGCTGTTATGTCTGATGTAGACAGCAATTTAAATTCTATTGCAGTGTAAAAAGGAGTTTTTCATGGTAATAGTCATGCTATTAAAGAAAAAAGGAAAGAGGGGCGCTTGAGTGGCTCAGTCAGTTAAGCGTCCAACTTTGACTCAGGTCATGATCTCACAGCTTGTGAGTTCGAGTCTCGTGTCAGACTCTGTGCTGACAGCTCAGAGCCTGGAGCCTGCTTCGAATTCTGTGTCTCCCTCTCTCTCTGCTCCTCCCCTACTTACACTCTTCTTCTCTCTCAAAATTAATATTTTTAAAATTAAAATTAAAAAAATAAATAAATAGCACTTTCAACAATAGCCAAAGTATGGAAAGAGCCCAAATCTCCATCAATTGATGAATGGATAAAGATGATGTGTACAATAGAGTATTTATTACTCAGCAACCAGAAAGAATGAAATTTGCCATTTGCAACCATGTGGATGCAACTAGAGGGTATTATGCTAAACAAAGTAAGTCAGAAAAGACAAATATATGGCTTCACTCATATATGGAATTTAACATATAACACAGATGAACATAAGGGAAAGAAAGCAAAAATAATATAAAAACAGGGAGGGGAAAAACTTTAAGAGACTCATAAATACAGAGCACACACTGAGGGTTGCTGGAGGGGTTTGCGGGCAGTGGATGGGCAAACTGGGCAAGGGGCATTAAGGAGGGCCCTTGCTGGGACGAGCACTGGGTGTTACATGCACGTGATGAGTCACTGGAATCTACTCCTGAGATCATTATTGCACTATGTTAACTAACTTGGAGGTAAACTAAAAAAAAAAAAAAAAAGAAAAAAAAGAACACATACATCCTACCCACCCACTCAGAGATAGTGATTCAAAAGATCACTTGACCCTTATTTTGCAACTGTTAGGGTACAAACTGGATAAGGCAAGAATCAGTGGATGTGAGAGTGTGCAGGATATTCACATGCTTAATCGTTAAAAGGGTGGGGAAACCGTATGCGGTGGAGAAACTGCGCAAGAACTTAACATTAACTGAGGCCCCTGGGTGACTTGGTTAAGCATCGGACTCCCCTGATTTCAGCTCAAGCCACGATCTCACAGTTCCTAAGTTTGAGACCCGCATCCGGCTTTGCGCTGACATTGTGGAGCTGGTTTGGGATTCTCTCCCTCTCTGCTCCTCCCCCACTCTCACGCACGCACACTCTCCCTCTCTTCAAAATAAATACATAGGGGCGCCTGGGTGGCTCAGCCAGTTGAGCATCAAACTCTTGGTTTCCACTCAGGTCAGGATCTTACAGTCGTTGAGTTCTGGGGCCTCACCTCGGGCTCTGACAGCAGGGAGTCTGCTTGGGATTCTCTCTCCACCCGTCCCCCGTTCGCTCACTCTCTCTCACAGAAATAAGCTTTAAACAATTAAAAATAAACACCCTAAAGTAAAATAGGAGAAAAAAACACGCTAACGAAAGTGGTGGAAGTGGGAAGAGGAGAGCTACATGCTTCAAACATGTCAGTGTCTTAAAGGGAGAAAAGCTGTAGAAAAGTCCCAGATGAAAAGCAGAGAACATGCACGTGAAGCCCGAGGATGGATCTTACAACGCAAGGGGAGAAACGCGAAAAAGGACACTGTTAAATTAGCTGACAGAATTTGAATAGGGATGTACCTTATATACTATTGTAATAATGTAACTATGATACTAATACCCGTACTGTGGTTATAAAAGGAAATGCCTCTATCTTTAGGAAATACATTAAGTATTTAAGAGGAAATGACTGTAACTTATCTGTAAAAGGCTCAGAAAATTTTTCATCCCCTGTCTGAACTTGTATGCTGGTTTTTGGTTTTGTTTTCTTAACACGGAGAGCAAAAAACGGTAAAATGCTAACAACGCATGAATCTAGATAAAGGGCATATAGATGTTTCTTGTGCCTATTTTTTTGTTTTCGCAACTTTCTGTAAGTTTGAAGTTATTGTTTAAAAAAAATCACTCAGGGATGGACTAAATAAAGGTGACGAAACGGTACAAAATTCCAGTTATAAACATCTAGTACTGAGCCCTTGGGGCAAATTTCCTCAAGTTTCTGTTCTTAGTGTCTTCACCTGAAATATAGGTCTCCTTTAGGACTTCCTGCTAAGGCTTGTAAGGAGGAAGTATCTATATAAGTCAGCTATGTATAAAATAATAAAACAAATCTCTAATGGATTTTCTTCTCATTGCCTTCAAACAGAACTACTTAATTAACTTTTTCTTTTTTTTTGCCAATTCCAGAAATGACCTACATACATGGCAGGAGATTTTGAAATTCGAAAAATTGGAAAATGACCTTCATAAAGACAATGTCCGGAGATGATCACTATTAATAACCATGATAGCTTTTTTTCTGGGTAAGTTATTTAATAATTGTCTTCAAAACTATGATATAAAGGCTGCATATTTTTTTTACTCCCCCTGTTGTTAGACAATTCGTTGGTCCAATTTCTCATCATCACCCTACGCAACAAATATTCACGTGTACAAATCACTGTCCAAACCCCTGACCAGGTTTGAACAGAAGAGGGCAGTATTGAACAGCTTTTGACTCTCCCAAACTGGAAGCCTGGCAAATTTCCTAGACCAGAAGATTCAAAACGGCACGGTACAGAAGGCTTAGGTGCCTTTTCAAATTCTGTGTAGTTGAATGCCACGTTACACCCACGCTCCCTCTTTGACTCCCAACATAGATAAATGGGGGGAAACGGGGCACAAACCACTTGAGTTGGCTCCCTCCCTCTCTTTATCTTTATTTGTACCACGTGAGGATCTCAATCCTTTATCCAATTTCGGACCAAGTGCAAGCCCTTCTTTCTGCATTGACCTTATTTCCTGGCTTTCCCAGACAGGCTGGACGCAGTACAAGGAAATCACCCCACATTTCCCAGGCGCTGCCTGAAGGGGGCGATCTCCAGACAAGACCATCCCTGTTCTGGCAGAAACCTTTCGACAGGTGTTTTTACGTGCTGTCTGCATGGTGGTTCAGAATGAGTTAAAGATCACAGCATGGTGAGCAAGCCTGCTGGCCTAGACGAGGGGACCAAACCAGCAGGTTTGGCTGCAGGGACAGAAGGCAGCTGGTGAGAGACAGAAGGCCGGGGATAATAATCCAGGAAAAGCCAGGCCCATGTGCACCAACCCAGACTCCACACAGTAGAATGCATCCAAAACCACACTCGGAAACATTTCATTAATAAATTTACTTTTAAATGGCTTCAAAACATCATCTGCTGTAACTTTCAACCCATCAGCTCCATAAAGTATTATCTGCTTTAGATTTGTGGTATTGGAGGATACACATTCTTGGTACCCAAAAGTGCTTCCCCGGAAACAACTCGTCTTAGAGTAGGCCCTTCTGACACACCACGTAAGTATCACTCATGGGGATTTTGAATTATCCAAATTATACACTTTTAAAAATATTTTTTACATTTATTTTTGAGAGATAGAGAGAGGCAGAGCATACATGGAGGAGGGGCAGAGAGAGAGAGAGAGAGAGACACAGAATCTGAAGCAGTCTCTAGGCTCTGAGCTGTCAGCACTGAGCCCTACACGGGGCTCGAACTCACAAACTGTGAGATCATGACCTGAGCCAAAGTCAAGACACAACCGACTGAGCCACCCAGGCGCCCCACAAATTATCCACTTTGAAAACACTGCTATTAATCCAGTAAGTTTCTCAAATGCCCATTAAGTCCAACACAGTGCTCACTTGTCCATGCTGAGGGGACTGGGCTAGAAACCCCGCGTTCTGAGCTGGCATCGAAGAACACAAAATGGCTTGGACAGGAAGCTGGTCAATGTGTCCACTGGAAAAGCCTCCAGGAAGGAGAGTTGGCACATGCTGGTTCCCTCCGCACCCCACAGCCACTCAAAAGGGTGAGGAGAGACCACAGTGCTTGCCACCATCCACACACACACACACACACACACACACACACACACACACACACACGAGAACCATGCTTCACACCTTCTTACCCGGTACACGGTTTCTGTTGACACGTTTCCCACATCAACCATCAGTGGAAACAGCATCATATAAGTCTTGCTTCCCAAATATTCCCGGAGAGACCATGCATGTCTATTCCCTTTGTCTGGGAGGAGACTCGAACCATAGGCCCAAGTGAGAGTGTGCATATGTTGAAAACATTACATTGGGAATGCAAAGGATGATTTAAAAACTTTTTTAATGTTTTATTCCTTTCTAAGACAGAGACAGAGGATGAGCAGGGGAGGGGCAGAGAGAGAGGGAGATACAGAATCTGAAGCCGGCGCCGGGTCCCGAGCTGTCAGCCGCTCCCAAGGCGGGGCTCGAACTCACAGGCTGCAAGATCATGACCTGAGCCAAAGCTGGACGCCCAACTGACTGAGCCACCCAGGCGCCCCTTTTAAAAAAAAATTTTTTTAAACTTTTTATTCATTTTTGAAGGAGAGAGAGAGAGAGAGAGAGACAAAGCGCGAACGGGGGAGAGAGGGGAACACAGAATCTGAAGCAGGCTCCAGCTTACGAACTGTGAGATCATGGCCTAAGGTGAAGTCAGCCGCCTAAGGGACTGAGCCACCCCGGAGCCCCAGGATGACATATTTTCTTAAAGTAATCTCTAAAACCTAATGTGGGGCTCGAATTTATGAATGCAGGATCAAGAGTCACATGCCTCTCTGACAGAACCAGCCCATAAAAGATGTACCCCATAAAAGATGATTTTAAAAATAATAGGGACTGGGGTCTCTGGGGTTGGGAAGTGAAAAAAATAAATAAATAAAACTAAAACGATGGTGGTGCCTGGGTGGCTCAGTCAGTTAAATGTCTGGTTCTTCATGTTAATTTCAGCTCAGGGTTTGTGAGACACAGCCCTGCACTGGGCTCTGAGTTAACAGCATGGAAACTGCTTGGCATTGTCTCTCTCCATCCCTCTCTGCCTCTCCCCTGTGTTCTCTATCTCTCTCTCAAAATAAATAAATTTAAAAAAATAAAAAAATTAAGAAAATGAAAATAAAAATGATGGACATGGATGCCTGGATGGTTCAGGCAGTTAAGCATCTGACTCTTGATTTAGGCACAGGTCATGCTCTCGCGGGGCACGGATTCAGGTCAGGAGTCAGGCTCTGCACTGACAGGGTGGAGCCCGCTTGGGATTCGCTCTCTCTCCCTTTCTCTCTGCCCTTCCCCACCTCGCAAAATAAATAAACTTTAAAAAAAAATGCTTTCATGCACTTAATTTTCTGAATATGCCCTAGAAGGAAAACCCTTATGTGAACCGACATAGTATATAAAGGCTGGATGTGAAAGAAACTGCCAGGAAGCTTCTGGAAGCTGTCCTACCACACAGCACAGACTTTGAGTAAGCTTTGTGTTTGTCTTACATTTCTCTCAGACAGATGAAACAATATCCTTAAAAAGTACAGACAGTGAAATGGAGAAGGAATGTGACATCCAGTAGTACTTATTTTCTGGAACAAACACTGGTAACTGAAATTTTCATTTTTAAAAGCACAAGCCATTCTCCTTACAATATAGGACAACTTACAACAGAGCTATTAATAATAATCTCCTGTGTATTTCTTAATATTCTCTCATAATAAGCTCTTTCAAGGTTAGATACAAAAAGCCTAGGGACCATGGAATCCTAATGAAGTCAAACAAATGTGAGAATATATGAAAAGTATCTGTAATGATGCCTCAAGGAAGGAAAAGTTGGGGGTGCCTGAGTGGCTCAGTCGGCCAAGCGGCAGACTCTAGATTTAGGCTCAGGTTGTGATCTTGCCGTTCATGAGATCAGTCCCCGCCAGGCTCCAAGCTGACGGTGCTCAGAACCTGCTTCTCATTCTCTCTGTCCCTCTCTCTGACTCTTCCCCACTCACGCTTGCTCCCTCTCAAAATAAATAAACTTTAAAAAGTGAAAAAAAAAACAACTAAAATTTGAAAACATTTCATGTACAGAAATTCACTTTGGTAGACAATGAGTCTTCTCACTCTTCCAAATACTTAAGAGATTAAGACTTAAAAGTGTAACTTATTCCTTTTACTTTTGCGTTTTAAAGGAAAAAACATCCTACACATTGCACATTCTTAATGCTTTTATCCAAACGTAGCTCTTAAACTTCCATGGCACAACTATTGTGGGGAGAAAATGCAACATTGCAAAAGTTACATTAACTTTTTACGTCCAGTATCACCGGTGCGCTCTGTTCCTCAGGCACATCAGGCCTGCGGGCTGCTGACATCTGGATCTGGTTAACTTTCGGCTGTGATTTGCAGCATTGTCCTGGAGTCTGTCCAGAAATTCTCTACATTCTAAATCCATCCCTTACATCCACACACCCGACTCCCCTGTTCTAATGCTCATTAACCACAAAACCTCAAAGGGGAGATGTTTAACTCAGATTAAAGCTCAGGGAGGCAAAACCCCACATCGGAGGTGACGCTCATCATTGGCCTTGACCTCAGCAGTGATGTTCAAAAGTCCCTTATACATCGGGGCATGTGAAAACAGGGGCACCACTGAACCGGTATTAACAGCCTTCCCCCAACGAGAAGGAGGTTCTTTACACGGTACTCTACAGCTGAGCTATGGAACACCAAGAAAAACTTAGTTTTCATCTTAAAAAGAGGGTTAAACAACACTTTGTGCAGGATTCTTGCAGGGCGTGAAGATAATGGCCACACAGGGTGAGCAGTTAGCAGGTGGCAGGTGTGACTCTAGCAGTTGTGAGGGGACTCAGTGCCTCCAGAGTCTCTTGACAACTTCTCTGTCTCCATGGGAGACAGAAGCAGCCCTGTCTTCTCTTTTCTTCTCTTGTAGAACAATTTGGACAGAGAAAGGCATTAGAAATCATCTAGAGGGGCGCCTGAGTGGTTCAGTCGGTTAAGCCTCCGACTTCAGCTCAGGTCATGATCTCACGTTCGTGGGTTCGAACCCTGAGTAGGGCTCTGTGCTGACAGCTCAGAGGCTGGAGCCTGCTTCCTATTCTGTGTCTCCCTCTCTCTCTGCCCCTCCTGGCTCATACTCTGTCTCTCTCTGCCTCAAAAATAAAAAATAAAAAATAAAAAAATACATAAATAAATGAAACCACATTAAAAGGAATCATCTAGAACTTGCATGAATGTTGGGATTCTTCCTTCCCCAGTTTACTTTAGAGATAAAGAGCAATGCTGCCTAATTCCTCATGATAATCTACACTTAGTATCAATAATGAGTTGAGTTAGAACAAATAGGGAAGATATTTTCAAAGTATCTTTTGAAATTCAAAAAGCAATTCTCTTCTATCAATTATTTTCTAAGTGTTTTAAAAATGTTTATTTGTTCTCGAAGCTTTTTTAAATCTTTTTTTAAATGTTTTTTTATTTCTTTTTGAGAGACAGAGAGACACCGCGAGAGCAGGGGAGGGTCAGAGAGAGAGGGAGGTACAGAATCCGAAGCAGGCTCCAGGCTCTGAACCAGTGGTCAGCACAGAGCCCGACACGGCCCTCGAACCCACAAACCGTGAGATCATGACCTGAGCCGAAGTCGGACACTCAACCAACTGAGCCACCCAGGTGCCCCAATTATTTTCTGTTTTTAAAAAAAATTTTTTTTATTTAAGTCATCTCTACACCCAACACGGGGCTCGAACTCACCACGTTGAGATCAAGCGTTGCATGCTCTGCTGACCGAGCCAGTTAGATATCCCATATTTTCTAGTTTTTAAGCGAGGGATTGCTCATGCGGTGTTGAGGGTAAGATATCAAGAAAGAAAAAGCATGTAATGTGAATATGCAATCATTTTTAATTCAAGTTCTGCTTCCCTCACTTCACTGGTCTGTGTATGGGCAGAGGGGAGAATGATAGCCCTTCCAGAAAAGGAAACTCATTCCTAAGCATAAAAATATTATTAGTCCGATCCCTTCCTGTTCATTATGAAATTTAAATGCTCCGTGTGTAACGCGGTGCTGGAGAGGACTAGAATAACTCTCTTTCACATTATTTAGATGAGTAATCTGACAATACTAATGCCAGTTTTAAAAGTCTTCATGGCTGTTCAAGATTCTGACCAACTAAAGACTAGTTGCTCTAAATCTTCCTCATCAGGTTAACTTTTAGAGGGAAAAAAAAACCCAGTTCAAACTCCCTGTTCTTTCTACTTTGTCTATTAGAAAATGTTTATTTGCTGTTAAATTTTCGGAGGTAAAAATTACTGTGCACTTTCTTATTACCAGGAAAAAGTACCAAATTTTTGCCACATCCTCTATAGCAGCATGATCACAGAATTTAAACGCAGAAGGTAATCGATCCAACTGCTTGCTTGAAGTTGCCTTAAGAAAGGAGACGGTGTTTCCAACGATTTCCATTCATTTGTCCGTCTAGTAGGATTATCTGAATCAATTTTTAGAAGCCCTACCTGTACCCCAAGTTTGTTACCTACTAATTACTTCGAAAAAGAAACTCCTTCCTTTTCCCCTAAGAAACTCGCCATGTGATAAACCAGCTAGTGAATACTGAAGATCATGCCATACACAAAAAGCACCCAGAAGAAAGTTCTAATCTAGAACCCCATCCCCCGCTATGACACCCCACAAACCACACTCCCAGGAAGCCTCCCTCAGGGTTTGACATTTCTAGGTTTCATTCACAGAAAAAGTAATGAGCTGGAAAAAATTAAAAATTCTGTTTCCACCTTATTTTATTTTGCATACTCTATTTAATGATAGATCCTAGGTATGTCATAAACTTTCATGCTACAGAAATGGTAGAAAGGCTTACATCATTAACTCAAGGAAGGAATCCTAAGGAAATCTCAAAGTAAACAAGCTAATCTATAGGAAGTGAGAGATATTTTTAGTTTTGCTAAACTTTCACATTCACTTAAAATTCCACAGAAGAACCCGGCTTTGCAGAACAATTATGTTGAGGAAAATGTGAAGTCTAGAAATTCTATACCGCACTTTTAAGAAAATATGTAGATTTGGTGAGCGGTCTCAGATAGTTAGAAAAGTGCTGGTCCTAGAAATCTAAATTAGCAAATGGGAATTTATTCTTCCTGAGGAGTCTCCTAAAGGGAGAGGGAGGGAGAAAACAGGCAAGTTTCTGAGGAGTCAGGCTCACAGTACAATTGGATTAAAGATCAAATAAATACAAGTTAGAAAAGCCGTCAGTACTTTCTCTAAGTCTGATATATGTAACTCACTTGCCAGAGGTAGGAAATTAAATATTACAATTCATACTCACAACTAGATTTCTAGAAAGCATGTTTTAAAAACATACGTTTTTGCTTTTAGTGCCTAAATGCTGCTACCTGCTAGCCATCAATTTTATACTGTGTTCATTAAAACCACTATTTAAACCAGAGCTAAACTTTTATAATCCGCTAACCACTCCCCACCCCCAATCGCCAAGTGCACCTTTACTGAAAGTCTCTAGTAAGCAGGTCAAAGTGCCAAATGCCGTGATTTCTTAAAACCAGGAATTTACTTCATGGCTACAAGTGATTAGGCTCTCACAACCTATGTTTCCAATTCACCCCAATCTACCACGTTCTCTCTCCAGTTGGAGCTTTCAGCCCCTAAGAAACTACATCCAGAGTCTTCCCTAAGTACATTCAGGGAGACTCCCGCAGAGGCAAAAAGGAAACGCTGGGCGAGCTGGGTACTTGGTGAGCCGAAGACAAGGCTCTCCTGATCGGCATTCATTTCTGTTTGCGACTTTCCAATCGGCGTGTTCAGCCACGGTCCTGGAAACTCTCCACCCAAACGCAGGTCGGAGGGAAGCACCGCACCTGCCGCAGCCCGCTCCGGCCTTACCTGTGATCGTCAGGACCCCCAGCATGTTGACAAGCGCCCCTCCGGACCAGAGGAACAGCCGCTCCCGACCCCCCTTTGGCGATGGGCTAACGCCGCACGACCTCTTGCCAACCCCGTGCAGCCTTGCTGGGATCAGGAAGGAATAACCGCCAAGCCACCCTCGGAGGATTAGGGAGAATGAAAGGTGCCTCCAGAGCTGCGGCAAAAAGGGACGGAGGATGCTGCTCGCCAGCTAATTATAGGAGGACGCACCCCCCGCCGCCCACCCACCCAGCGGCCCGGCCCCGCCCCCTGCGCGCGGGGAGTTGGCAACGCGCGGGCGTCACGTGGTCCATTCTAAAGGCGAGACGCCCTCCCCGGGGGCCGGTCTCCGTTAATGGTCAGTGAGGCTCCGCAGAGCGACCCAGGGAGGGTTTTAAAGTTGCTGGGAAGAATAACCCAGAGTCAGCAACATTTTCTCTGAACCGTTACTTCATTCCTGGCGCCGATTTACTACTTCTGTGTCTCAGCTTTCAGCATCACTTAAAGCAAATAACCGCCCAGATGCGATGTCCTAGTGCCGTTTTTTTTTTTTTTAAATCACGCGTGCCTGTATCCTTGTTTGTGTGAAGGCTGATGAGGTGCAAAACACTGTTTGCTTGTTAGCACCTGGAGTGTTGTATATTTTCACCATGTTTGACACACACAAGGTGCACTGATCTGGGAATGGCGACTGATCTCGGCTGTCCCATTTCTTGGTCTTTTGAGATGGGCTGTTACAAGGCAAACTCTGTGTCCACCACACTGGATGGGGTAACTGTTAAAAAGCCAAATACTTGAGCATTTTATTTTATTTTTATGATAGAAGTAAACTAAATTTTCAGGTCAAACTATGCCATATTCCAAAATGTAGCCACTATCATATCTCTAACATACAAGCCCTTGACATGGAAATCGGTCAGAACTTACATTAAAAATTCTGAAAATTTCAGGCAGCCCTGAATTCTTAAAATTTTTCTCCCTGAAACTTTGGAGTGTTCTATATAAAAACATAACATAAGTGACAAACAGGTCTTAGAATTTTAACATTCTTTTATATGCCAATTTTCTGTTAGGGTAGCTTCATGAGTTGTAGGCTCCCCGGTTTGGTCTCCTTTCACGCTTGTACTATTTACCAGAGCGCGTGCCATTCCCTAAGCAAACAAAAGAAAGATTTCCTAGTGCTCTTCTCTTCAGATGGAGAAGCTCCGATCTTGTTCGTTGCTGGTTGGGGTGCAGAGAGGCCTGAGGTGGGCCAGAGTGGGCACAGTAAGGAGAAGGGTCAGGAAAAAGCAAGAGTTCAGGGATGCTTGCTGGAACCTAGTTGCTCCTTCTGGCCACCAGGAGGCGCAACGCAACAGGATCAGGCCTAAACTGAGCAAAGTGAAGGCGGCAACGTTCCTAGCAGTCAGACCCTGTTAACAAAAATCAGCTTCAGCCTCTCCACTGACCGGGTTTCTGTCTCCTATTCCAGGAGGCAAACACCCAGCCTGTCTGGGATCTGATGCCCAAAGCAAGCCACTTTCTAACCTTTCATCTTCCCTAGAGGTTCACAAACAGCTCCAATTATTGAGTCTGGTGTGTGTGAAGTATTGCTGGTGGAATGGTCCCCCCGTAGTCCATGCAGCTAAGGGGTCCGGTAAGTGCAGCTCTGCATGTCTCCCCTCCCCACACCTACAGCCCCAGCCCCAGCCCCAGCCCCAGGGAGTCCTGGCTGTACAGACCGTTGATAAAAGAGACCCTGGAGGCTGCATTGGTGGTCTGCATTAAATGACTGGTCTACAGCCTTCCTAAGCATGTGTATGGGTCCAAACTCTACCCTCCCCCCCAGGGAGCCCACACCCCTTCCTGAACTGTCCCAGGAGCCCCAGCTGTCTCAGGGACCTGGGGTCTCAGTTATGCCTCACTCACTTCTCAGCACTAGCTGTTGGGGACAGCACATGGCCATCATCTGCCACCCCTGAAATACACATGTCCCACTTAGGGGTACATCTGTTGATTCTGACCTTGCTTAATGGTGCTACCAGCTCTTTTCCTTCCTGGAAAGTCTAACTTCTAAAAGGACAAGCACCAGTTAGCTGCTCCCCCGAGCTGGACTGGAAGACTCTTCACTAGGTACAAATTTAAGGCCCCAAACAACATTTACAAAGGTAAATGTAGGGGCGCCCCGGGTGGCTCAGTCTCTTGAGAGTCCGACTTCAGCTCAGGTCATGATCTCACAGTACGTGAGTTCAAGCCCCACATCAGGCTTGCTGCACATCAGTGCAAAGCCCGCTTCGGATCCTATGTTGACCCCTCCCTTCCCCTTCCCTCCCCCCGCAAAAAAGATCAATGCACTTTAAAGACACTGGTAAAGACGGGAACACATCTCATCTGGTGTTCTTCTGAGCAAGAGATCAGGTGGCAAGTTGTTGACTTCTCAGCAGATAGTTTTCCTTTGATCTCCACCCCTAAGAGTCATCAAGGACAGGGCGTGTGTTGCAGCTGCCGGCTAAGCCTCTGTGTGTCTGCATTTACAAAGGAAAGTCATCAATCAGGATGCAAGCAGGAGTAAAGATCAGACCTAAGGTCAGCGTACGATGCAGCAAACTTTCTTTTGTTATCACTTCCATTCCCTGTTTTTATGAAAGCAAAATAATAAAGGAAGAGAGCATCACCCAAAACACAAATGATGGGCGGATGCTCACCACAGCATACACAGGTGGAGCACAGAAAAGGTGTTTCCCCAAATCTTCATGGTTTGTTCAACCAGTATTTGCCACAGTCTTGCTCTCTGTTAAGTATACTGTGCACCCAGAGATACAATTAGATATTATCCTTGGCCTTGGGGAGGTCTTCTGGTGGCAGACACATCCGGAGGCAGAAGTGGGCACACTCCAATGTAGCTCACTTCAGAAACTATCTGAGCTAGCCTCCAACAGCAGGACGTGTGAAGGGACCAGTCCTGCCAGGGGCTCAGAGGAAGCCGGGCCATGCAGGGGGAGCCCCATGAGCAAAGGCAAAAAGAACATGGCAGTTGCTAAATTATCAGTGAGTTCCTTACAGCTTCAAGTTCAGAGTGCTTGGTGAGACCAATGCAAGGGGATGGGACAGAGATGGCAACTGAAATGAGAACGAGAAATACATATCTGAGGCTTATGAATTTGAATGACAGCTTATTAGCTTTGTAACAAATAACCCAATTTAAAAAATTGGGAAAGGATCTAAGTAGACATTTCTCTAAAGTACATACACAAATGGCCAATGGGCACATGAAAAGGCACTCAACATCATTAGCCACTAGGAAAATGCCAAGCAAAACCACACTGAGATCCAATTTGCACCCACTAGGCTAGCGATAATCAAAAAGATGGACAATGAGAAGGAATGGAGAAATCAGAACCTTCAGACATTGCTAGTGGAAATGTAAAATGGCATAGCTGCTTTGGAAAACAGTCTAGCGATACTTCACAATGTTAAACATGGCTTCACCATATGACCCTGCAACTCTACTCTTAGACATATGCCCCAGAGAAACAAACACCTACATCCACCCCAAAACTTGTACAGGAATACTGATAACAGCATTCTTCAGAGTAGCCCAAACTAGAAGCAAACTAAATATCCATCAACTGATGCATGGAAAACCGAATTTGGTATATCATACAATAGGATGTTATCCAGCAATAAAAAGAACTTAAGTATACATGCTATAACATGGATAAATCATGAAACAATTGCTAAGTGAAAGAAACCAGTCATCAAAGAGCACATATTGACATATTAATCCCTTTCATTTAATTTATTTTTTATTTGAGAGAGAGAGAGAGAGAGAGAGCACGCAAGCTGGGGTGAGAGGCAGAGGGAGGGATAAAGAGAATCCCAAGCAGGTTCCATGCTTAGTGCAGAGCTGGATGTGGGGCTCGATCCCATGTCCCTCTGGGATCAGGACTTGAGCCAAAATCAAGTGTCAGATGCTCAGCAACTGACTGAGCCAACCTGGCACCTTTAATTCCATTTATATGAAATACCCAGAAGAGGCAAACTGACAGAAAGGGGACTTGTGGTTGCCTAGAATCGAGGCGGGGAGGGAGAGAGGGAGGGGAGAGGGACTGACCGCTAACGGGCTTGGAGGTTCTTCAGGAGAGGATGAAAATGTTCTAAAATTCATGGTGGTGCTGGTACAATCGGTGACTATACTAAAAGCCACTGAAATCGATACTTTACATGGGCCGATTGCATGGTTTATGAGTTATATCTGATCCAAGTTTTGTTTTGTTTTTTTAAAGAATTCCGTATTTTTCAGAAGGCTCCACGGAACCACTGGAGACTTTGGAGCAGAGCTGGTGATGTATAATTGGAACTGTGACTTTAAAGAGGTAAAGGGGCAGTAATGCCAAGGAGGAAGATACTCTAGAAGTAAAATACACGGGAACAGTGGTGACCACAGGGAGCGAGGCGTCAGAAGTCACATCGTGCACTAACTGAAAGATGCCCGTGCAGCAAGCCTGCTGAAGCTGAGCAGAACTATGAGAAAGGTCTGGAACCCCGAGGAGGAGGAATCTGAAAAAGGATGGAGTATGGACTGAGATTAGAGGCAACCAACGAGATACTGGCATCAGAAGCCAAAGGCGGAGAGGCTTGAAGGTAGGAATAGTGGTCGGCCCAGGAGCGCATCACACAAAGCTGTGACCCAGGTCAGGAGTTCAAGAGGTCTTGGTCTGGGGGGGATGGAACAGTTCTGGGGGACAGGCCCAGCAGACAAACAGCCAGGATAAGGACACCATAAGGACACCTCTCTTTCCTGAGAGGGAGGGGACAGGGGCGCATACACCAGAGTGAGCGCTGATACTAGGTTCCCTCACTGCCTCCAAGAGGCTTGAGTATTAAATGCAAATATGAGAAGCGGGAAAGATGGACGCCAAATCTGGGTCTCCCCACCCCCTTCCACTCCCTTCCCAAGGTGGCAGTAACTTGGAGGAAAATCCACCAAAAACCTGTGAGTCTCTTTTTCTTTTCCTCTGGCTGGAAGAGAGCCAGTGAAATCAAAGGGAGTGAGTTCACCACTGTGACTCTTCATTTTTTGCGAACATTTTAAAAAGTATTTATTTATTCTTGAGAGACAGCATGAGCAGAAGAGCAGCAGAGAGAGAGAGCGGGAGCCACAGAATCTGAAGCAGGCTCCAGGCTCTGAGCTGGCAGTGAAGAGCCTGACGCGGGGCTCTAACCCAGGAACGCTGAGATCATGACCTGAGCTGAAGTTGGACGTGTAACCAACTGAGCCACCCAGGTGCCCCCACTGTGACTCCTTTAAAAGGCTTCAAGGTAATGTCAGGATGAGCCCAGAACTGCAGAAAGAGAGGAACACAGACACTGTCTCAATGATGTTGGCAAGTCACATGCAGGACGAGTAGGCTCTCCTGGGCTCTGTCCCCGTGCTATACGCACAGACAAACACCAGCTAACTGGATTTTCTGGTCCAGCTGAATTGGACATGTTTATATAGATGTGGTTGTTCTGACTGTAAGTCCTCAAGACAATCTGAATAGTTCCTCAAAGGGAACTCTCATTTCACCAAATGAGAGATACGGATTTATGTTTGAGAATGTTTACTGCTTGGGATGTACAATATTTAAAGAGCCGATGTGGTCTCTTAGTAGGAAAACTGTGTATCACATCCCTTCGGTGGAATATATGGCAAAAACAATATATTTGAAGTAGTGGATAAGGAAAATGGCTACATGAATATATAAGTGCAAGCCTTTTTTCAGGATAAAACCAGGATATAAATTATATATTGAATATAATCTCAATTTTGCTTTTTATTATGTATTTTTGAGAGAAAAAGAGAGAGCACACACACGAGAGGGAGCAGAGCAAAGGGGGAGAGAGAGAATCCTAAGCCCACTCGGGGCTCAATCTCATGACCCCGAGATCATGACCTGAGCTGAAATTGAGAGTCAGATGCTTAACAGACTGGGCCATCCGGGTGCCCCACAATTTTGCTTTCTAAGATGCATATGTACCAAAAAAATTAGAATAGAATAGAATAAATTAAATAAAATGCATATGTAACAGACTGAGGAAGAAAACCCAGAAAGGAAAATAACAAAAGCCAAGCACAGCAGAATTATGGGCAATCTCTATCTCAGTATTTCCCCACATTTTATAAATCATCCACAACTGTGTTGCCTTTATGGTTTTATGCCAGGCTCTGGGGTGGACAGGGTGGTCCAGCACTCCCAGACCTTGAATCTTAGAGTAATACTTCTGATATTCTATTAAAAAAATGCACAGTGGTCCAAATGATCCTGATCTTCAACTCTCCAATCACTGGAACATATAAATCAGCAAGCTAAAAGCAGATTAAATTTGGAGTGCGATCTGTTAAGAAATTATGAAATAAGAAAAATGTGCCTTCCTACCAGATCTGGTCAGATACGGGAATAGAAACCAATTATTTCCTGAGTGTCTTGGGTTCAAACCCTCCACTTTAAGTCTGAATATCTGTCTTTGGTATTGTCCAAAAGAAGAGTCCGAAGTCTGAAAAGCTGGCTTCTAGTTCTGACTCTGTTAGCAATATGGCTAGGGCCAAAGTATTTAAGTGTCTGGGCTTCAGCTGATGGGGGAATAAATATGTCACCCAAAGTAATGTTACTCTGAGGTTAACCACCAGCACTGCTGAGACTATTTTAGAAGCAGAATAAATGTTAGCTATTAGCTCACTTTAAACCATGCATTTCTCAACAGGGATGACATTGCTTCCAGTGGGAAGAGAACTGATGCACGAGGAGGAAGTTATGTGTGTATGAGGCATAGATAGATAGATAACGTAAACTGAAATACAATACATCTATGCTCTTCAAATTTTAGGGAGTACACGAGAAAATATCTAAAAAGATTCCTTTCTGGAGTGATAATGAAAACAAGATTGAGAAATACTGCCTTCAATATAGATAAGTTTCATTTTTAAGAACTCCTTGAAAAATATTTCTGGCAAGAATACTCCCTTTTCACCGGTTTTTCAGAAATGCATGCTAATAAGAGAAGTATCATCTTGTGCTAGAAGTCATCACTCTGAGCATCTTTTCCTCTCACTTTTCCACAGAGGGTCCTAATTCGCCTGAAGTCTTAACCAAAAGGAGTCAAGGGATTGGTGGGGAGCAGACAGAGCGGGAGGCCAGGAGGACAAGCCGAAGGGAGACTCGCAACAACAATGGTTACCGCCCTCCCGCCAGCACCCACTGGCCTTCCACGCCTGTCTCACTGTGTGGACCCCCAAACCAGCAACATATACAACTTCAAATTCTCTAACAGCCACAGCAAAATGAATTTTTAAAATTGAGGTTAATATTGTGTTTTATTTAATCCAATATCAACATATTCGGCAAGCTGTACTCAATATGAAAAATTATTACTGAGGGATTTCACATCCCTTTTTTCTGTACTTAGTCATAGAAACCCAGTATGTATTGTACTCACAAAGCACAATTCAAATAGGATTAGCAAAGTGTCAAGTTCTCTGCAGCTGGAGCGCGGCTCCGAGAGTCCAAACATACTGAATGTTCCCCTCTTTCTGCCACTTTTCCAGTGGCAAGCCTATCCTGCTTTAATCCAGCCCTCTGGACAGAAATTACCAAGATACCAATCACAGAACTGCCCTCACTGCTTCATTGTCCAATTTAGAGTTGACCTTTCCACTCTTCTAGAATTATCTAGCATTAGCTCAAACCCTATAATAAGGCCCTTCCACCTCCCTATTGCCGAGACTTCCACACAGGAATCCTCCCTTGGTTTACCACTTAAATAAACCGAACTCAGCTGGACTAACAGATGAGTTCCTGGTGGCCTCTATGTGGCAAGGAATTAAATTCCCATTGATGGGTTTAATGGGTACACCTGTCTTTTTCATCATCTCTTAATTTTTAAAAAAATTTTTATTATTTATTTTTGAGAGAGACAGCATGAGCAGGGGAAGGTTAGAGAGAGAGGGAGACACAGAATCTGAAGACAGGTTCCAGGCTCTGAGCTAGCTGTCAGCACAGAGCCTGATGTGGGGCTCGAACCCACGAACCATGAGATCATGACCTAGGCCGAAGCCGGACGCTTAACCAACTGAGCCACCCAGGCGCCCCTCTTAATTTCTTAATATATTCGAGTTAATGTTTTAATCTATTATTTTTCCCCACCAACTTTAATTGTAATCATACACAACGAAAAAGTGCTTTAGGTAATTTTATTTTATCTAAAAGTCAACTTACTAATATATTTAGATTGGCTTTAAAAATATATGCAAAGCAAAAATTGATACTTGCAGGAGAAATACACTTAATCTGTAGTGTCATGAATTATATTTAGTTGCCAAGATGACTTTCTACAAATCTAGAGTGTGATAGTTAAAAGCATATAATTTTTTTAAGTCAATATAAAATTTAGTGCTTAGATAAAGAGTAAATTCTGGATGATAGCATGTTTAACTTATACTCCCTCCAGGAAACATACTCCAGGTTCACCAAGATTTAATGCATACACTCCAAGGTCAGGAAAAGACAGAAAAAATCAGAAATTTGCTGTGGTAACTGGTCTGAACTCCTCAATATACCTGCGTCCTAGGCTAGCAGTGGAAAAGGTAACTCAATTTATGCGATAGAAATTGCCTTTAGGGGCACCTGGGTGGCTCAGTGGTTGAGCATCTGTCTTTGGCTCAGGTCATGATCTCATGGTTCATGGGTTCGAGCCCCGTGTCAGGCTCTGTGCTGACTGCTAGTTTAGAGCCTGGATCCTGCTTCAGATTCTGTGTCTCTTTCTCCCTCTGCCCCTCCCCTGTTCACGCTCTGTCTATCTCTGTCTCTCAAAAATAAAATGTAAAAAAAAATTTTGTCTTTAAAAGCCTCAGACTGGTTCAAAGACCCAAGACATGACCAATACCAAATAATATGTATATATATATATACACAGTGGAATCACTCAGCCTTAAAAGGGACAGGAACCCTGTCACATTATTACAACTCAGCTAAACCTTGAAGACCTCATGCTAAGAGTGAAATAGGCCAATCACACGAGGACAGACCCCGCTTCTATGAGGTACCAAGAGTAGTTAAATTCAGACACAGAAAGAACCGTGGTTGCCAGGAGCTAGGGGGAGACGGAAATGGGAAGTTGTGGGTTTAAAAATTTTTTTTAACATTTATTTATTTTTGAGTGGGCGGGAGGGGTATAGAGAGAAGGAGAGAGGATTCAAAGCAGGCTCTGTGCTGACAGCAGAGAGCCTGATCCTAACCTGAGCTGAAGTCGGTCGCTTAACTGACTGAGCCACCCAGGCACACTGGAAGTTGTTTTTAATGTACAGAGGTTCAGTTTCGCAAGATGAAAAGGGTTCTGGAGATGGTCAGTGGTGACGGCAGTACATGGGAATGTTGAGTGTCACCCACCGGGGTGCTGAAAACTGGTTAGGATGGCAAATTTTGTTACATGTGTTTTACCGCAAATTTTAAAATTTTTGTTTAAAACAAAAAGACCCTAGGTCTCTCCTCCCACATTCTGCATAGTCAGACACTCTTCACTTATCTGTCCCAGAGATGACTGGAGTGCAACGGAGTCTGGGATGGGGGGGAAGCAGACACGCAAAGGCACACCCAAGCCCACTGTCCTGAAAAGCAGGTGGAAAGTATGCATCCTGCTCCCAGACTCCCTCCCTTACGAGGCTCCAGAGATGAGACTGAACAGTCTAGAAAACAAGCGTCTTCTTGGGGGAATGTGATCAGCCCAAGAAAGGAGATGTTAAGATCAACCAGATCGCCTTTCGGGGATGGCCATGTTGTCCCAGTAACACAAGTCCCAAACAACTTTTAAATATGACAAACCAGTCCCCAAATCAGACATGTAACAAAAACACCTATTATAAAAGATTAAAAAAAAAAAGGAATTTGGAAGAGACAGAGGCTATGCAGAGAAACAAACTTTCAAAGAAATCCTCAGAGAGATATTGCAGCCAAGAAAAAACAGGACACTTCAAAAATGAATTGTTTAGGGAAAAACATCAGTTCTAAAAATTAAAAACAAAAATAACAAAAAAAATCTAGTCTTTAGGACATTTTCTCAGAAAATAGTAACCAAATACAAAGAGACAAATAATAGGAAAAAAAAAAGGTTCTGATTAGGATCATTCTAGAAGGTCTAAAATCTGAATAAGAGTAATTCCAAAAAGACAACAAAGAAAAAGAGGGGAATGGATGAAATAATGTCCCAGAAGTGAAGGGCATGAAAGAACTCATAAGAACCCAACATGTTGGATAAATGGATTCACATGGAGATCCATTATTGCAAGATTTCCAGAAGACTTTAACTATGAGCCATCTGAGGGATTAAGAAGAAGATTCCAACAGTGATACATGTATCAAGACAACACTGATAGAATCCTAATAGGTTTGAGTTAATGAACAGAAATTAACACAACTGGTGGATGTTTAAGGCCAAAATTTGACAGACGTGAGAAAAAAAATGGCTCTTTAAAAAGTTCATTCACTAAGCTTAGACAGGGAGGCCACTCTGCAGAAAGCTACCAATGAACAAACTAAAGAATCTTCCTTGAATTTGTGACAGGCAATTACTTGGAAAGTGGAGGTCATCTTACTGTCATCTTTAGTTACTGCGTCAAATTACACAAGGCCGTGTGCTTCTGGTCACGATGAGTGAATACCAGAGAGTGACTTTAATTCCAACATTAGAAATACATCAAAGTATATGGACATTTTCTTCATTCTATTTGGCTTTAGTTCATTTAGCAACACCCTTGGTAAGGAGCCTTCTTTTTATGCTTCTCCATCAATGTACTTACCTCCTCTCCAAGCAAGTCTTTCAGTTCATCATACTTGGTGTAAAGCAAACTAAGTCCTCACGTTTTAATGAGGCTGAGAAATAAACTCTTCTTAAAAAGCGAGAATATTGACATCGAAACCCAGTTATGCTTGGCCAGTTTCCATCAAGCACATTCATACTCAAAATATATAATAAGCGCCAGCATTTTTCTTTAAATGTGAGACAGCTTATTTTCTCTGGAAATGTTTTGCTTCGAGAAGAAAAGATTAAAGGAAAGACAGGATCAATGTTTTCAAATACTTAGAGGGCCACCATGTGGAAAAAGGAGGTGAGTTTGTTCTACGTAGTTCCAGAAGGCAGCCCTGGGAGCAGAGAATAGCAGTTCGGGGGAGGCATGTTTCCCCTGCAATTGGGTAACTGGCTTTCTGTTATGGAGAAACGCCCGAAATGTGTGTTTGACCAGAAGAGATGCCTGTAGGGGGGCGGAAGCCTGGTCTAGACCACCTCTAAGTTCCCTTCCATGAAGGCCACTAAACCAGATTTTTCCAGTTAAGTCAATCATGCAGGTTGGTGTTCTGGGTTGAACTGAGCCCTCTGCAAATTCCTATGTTGGAGCCCGAAGCCCCCAGCACATCAGAATGCACCTATATTTAGAGAGGTGATTAAGTTAGAGAGACCCCTGTGGCAGGCCAAATCCAACCTGACGGGCGTCCTATAAAAGGAGAATGAGACACACAGAAGCCAGGGCTGTGCATACACAGGGGAAAGACTGGGCCACAAGATAGCCATTCGCAAGCCAAGGAGAGGCCTCAGGGAAACTGCACCTGCTGACACCTTGAACTTGGATTTCACGGCCTTGAGAGTTGTAAGAAAATACATTTCTGTTTAAGCCACCTGCTCTGTACTACTTCATTGGGGCAGCCCTTGCAAACCGATACAGCACGAACACAGCCTTGTGCTTGTCCATCAGTCTAAATGCTGTGTGTCCATGTTGAGACACATTAAAGCAAGCAGTTCATTCAATTAATTAAATCTTTCAATATGTTGCTCTTCACCCAAAATAACTTCTGCATACATTGTTTCTATCATGCTATATGGACATTCCAACTACAAAAGCAGTTGGTAAAAATTCTAAGTGTGGCATTCAGGAGTAAGACTCAATGAATAGGCTAAAATATTGCAGAATTTAAACCCAGAGACTCTATCTTCTGGAAGTTACCAGCTTCCTTATTTATATAACAGGGACATTGTGCTCTAGAATATACCTTTGCTGGAACCATTTGGGGGTCGCTCTAGTAGGTGAAATTAGAACAGTTTTAATTTTTTTAAGTTTGTGTATCATCTCTGTACCCAACATGCAGCTCGAACTCATGACCCCCAAATCAAGAGTCCTATGCTCCTCCATGCTCCTCCCTAAATTGGAACTGTTTTAAAAATGAGTTAGTCTTTGAGAAAACATCTAAAAGATTGCCGATCAATAAATGAAATGGCTAACATAATTTAATGCTTCATTATGGCTTAGTTACAAAGAACCATTAACCTTGGGCCACTTCAGTCCCTCCAAGGGTAAGGATCTGAATCTTGGTATGTAATGTAGACCAGCTTCCTCGAGAGGAGCACAATGCTGACCCTGCTTAGCAGACTGGACCAGCCTCAAACCTACAGCTTTTGATAGGTAAGTCTTTGTGGTAACTTGAGGTTGAATGCCCATCTTCAGAACAAGTAGATACAGAACTTACCACTGTCTTTCACCCAAAGGGGCAATCACAAATCCTATTACATAATTTCAATCTTTCATACAGGGGGAGAGACAGGTCACCATGTGGCCACATTTATGAAGCAACATATCTTCGTTTTGTACTTAAATGGTTATCTATTGAGACAGTCTTGAACAGATTTTCCCCTCTTGAACTTTTGTTCATTAAATTACTTCAAATCTAGAAGTAGACTTTTTTTTTAAGATTTTTAAATTTTTAAGTAATCCCTACACACAACATGGGGCGTGAACGTAAAACCCCGAGATCAAGAGTGATATACTCCACCAACTGACCCAGCCAGGCACCCCAAATCTAGAACATGCCTTTTAAGATCTGACAAAAAAGGGGCAGCTGGGTGGCTCGGTTGGTTAAGCATCCAACTTTGGCTCAGGTCATGGGTTTCTGGGTTCATGGGTTTGAGTCCTGAGTCGGGCTCTGTGGCGATAGCTCAGAACCTGGAGCCAGGCATGGATTCTGTGTCTCCCTTTTTCTCTGCCCCTCCCCTGCTTTTTTTTTAATCTCTCTCTCTCAAAAATAAATAAATGTTATAAAAAATTTTTTAAAAAGATAAGACAAAAAAAAAAGTGTTTTCACAAAAAGGCATAATGTAATTACCAGGTAGATTCTCACCTGCCCAAGGTCACTTGGCTGTGTTCAAGGGCTGACCCATCATTGGGTTTTCAATGCTTGTATTACTGCCAATACTGATGTTACTTAATCAGGAGATGGCTGAGGATGCTCGTTTTACATATGAAAACTGATGATCAGTGAGATATGGGGATACATTCAACTCAAGGTGACACACAAAAATGACTAAAGCAGCATATCCTTCCATGTTTCTGGTCCCTAGAATAAACTGAGCACAAAAGGGAGGAAGGACCAAAAGTCCTACTCCTTTCCTCATAGCCCATACCCTGATCAAGCTAGCAGGAATGACAAAGATTCATTCCACTGTCAGACTTGATTGAATACAGTTTGAAGAAGAAATTCTTCCCTATACAGGTCAGCTGTTAATTACTACAAAAAATAAAATAAAAAACCTGAGGTGCCTGGGTGGCTCAGTCAGTTAAGCTTCCAACTCTTGATTTCAGCTCAGGGCATGATCTCGAGGTTTGTGAGATCAAGCCCTGCGTTGAGCTCGGTGCCAACAACACAGAGCCTGCTTGGGTTCTCTCTCTGCCCCTTCCCTACACACGTGTACACACATGCATGTACACAAGCTCTCTCCCAAAATAAAGAAATAAACATTAAAAAAAACCCACCTGTGTTTCTTTAAAGATGAAAGCAGTTTTCTGTCAATGGCGTAATTTCAGAGAGGCACTCTAAAAACATCCCTGCTAAAAACATGAATAAAAACCGGTTCCCAGAAACAGCAAACTATAGTACTCTTGCTGACGTTCAAGTCTTATTTTATGAGTGTTCCCTCTAGTTTTAAAAACATTACAAAACAGGATACAGCTTGAGAAAATGTCAGGCAATAATACTGTATTCGAAATACCAAAAAGGGTAGGGGTGGGGGACCCTCTCTTGTCTACTGAGCACTCACGATGGACAGCATCCTGGAGTCCTCATTTCATCACGAGCAACATCAGGATAACCTAGAGTAAGCACCTGTAAGAACAGGACATGGCATGCTGGGAAGGATCCAGCTTTGTTAGTGCTGATGCACCAAAGGAAAGGAGGTCTGGGGTAAATCCATGTGGGTACAAAGGTGAAAAGCTATTACATCTTCCTCTCTCATGAGTAAAATGTCAACATTGTTAACTTTGACTTAAAAATGCCTTCATTTATTCAAGCATGTGTTGAGCACTTACTACGTATCAGATACTGTTTAAATATTTATTTATTTATTTTGGAAGAGCGCATGCAGGGGAGGGGCAGAGGCGGGGGACAGAGGATCCGTCTGGGCTCTGCACTGACAGGTGGATATGGGACCGGGAGATCATGACCTGAGCCGAAGTCAGATGCTCAACCGTCTGAGCCACCCAAGTGCCCCCAGACGCTGTTTAGATTCAGAGGATTCAGATTGAACCATATAGACTAGACCTCCCTCTCTTTACCCCAAGAAATCTCTGCTCTCATGGTTCCTGCATTTTAGTGGAAGTGGAGATAAGAGACAGGCGTAGCCAACATGACATGTTGACAAACTGAATGTAGGAAAAGATAAGGGGGGAGTGGAGGCAACACGCGTGTCTTCGTGAGAATACTAACAAGGTACCACCTATGTCACTAATTGAAATAGAAAAGGACTTATTTCTTCACAGTTGAGAATGGCGGGGGTGGGGGGCCGTCATCTTCTAACAGAGACCTGGAAAGGATCTTAGTAAGTACTCACTGTCCAGATAAAGTTCTTAAATGATCAAAAGGCAAAGAACCACCGGTAATTCCAGAATGGATTTTCTGTAAGGTAACAAGGTCCGAGGGGAAGCTTGTGATCACGTGGCCATAAGTAACATTTTGGCCTTTCCGAATCCCAAAGGCACTAAACACCAGAATCTGGCAGGTTTCAAACAACAAACTTAATAAAAGCTAAGACAGTGACATTAAGCACCATTAGGAAAATGATATTCTCCAGAAGGTTGCAAATTAAGCTTCTAGATAACTTGAGCAACGGATACTCCATGTGTGTTACTCTATCAGAGAGACGGTATCCAGATGTAGGAAAGTGGAATCCTGCAGAATGTAAGAAACACACTCTCTAAATGACTTCTGTTTTAGGTCACATTTAGGGTTTTCCTGTTTTTACATTTTTCTCAGTGTTTCCCAGGACTGCCTCTGGGTCACAGCTGTGACCCACCTTACCATTCGGATCAGCTGAACAAAGCTGGCTCCTACTTTTAACACGGCGGGCTCCAGAGTGACAAAGGTCAGGAGCACAGCCTCAACGGCTGCTCCACTGTTGCTGGTGTAAACATCCTCCCCTTGGGCTCGCCACCCGCGCACGTGTGTGAACAAAGATTTAAAGCAAGAAAAGATTTGTTTGTTCACAAGAACAAGTGTGACCTGTGGAGATGGAGAGATCATGGCATTCTGTGCTTTATAACGTTTGCTGTATCGACTTTGTGGAAAGCAAACCTCAAAGAGGAAACAGAAGTAACTGCCTTACAAATGGCAAGTCCAAACGCATGAAGATCTGAGGTGGTCACTTGATTATATGCATGTGGCAATGAGATCAGCAGGTACTTTATTTCATAAAAAATCTAAATAAAGAAGGTCTTAAGTTTTGTGATTTTGTAATATTGAATTTTCCCATCTGTTTGGAAAAAAAATAATCTGTGCCACAGATACCAAGGCTAGATTTTTTTTTAAAGTCTGAATGTTTTAATTTGCCAAAGTTTTAAATCTAAAATTGGACCTGGACCAAGACGTAATGTTTTAAAAATCATTCTTGTTGAGGCATTTAATTCATAGAAAATCCATAAGCCACAGACTATAGAAAAGTGGTGTTTGGGATGGAGAGGGCTCTTTAAAAATCTTTTCAACAGAAGTAGATTTTCCACAGAACTCGTGTGATCACTGTGAATGCTGAGGATAGCGTGGCATGACAGAACTTTCTTATTTTCAAATTTTTCTGTTTTGAGAGATAGAGACAGAGACAGAAACAGAGACAGAGAGACAGCACGTGCACATGTGAACCAGGGAAGGGCAAATAGAGAGCAAGAGAGAATCCCAAGCAGGCACCGAACCTGACGAAGGGCTCCATCTCGTGACCACATGATCATGACCTGAGCCGAAATCAAGAGTGAGATGCTTAACTGACTGAGCCACCCAGGTGCCCCTAATCAGAACTTTCTAATTGGGAAAAGGCTGCAGTTCTACAGAAGCAGTTTTGATAAATGGTAAACCACCCAAAAAGAATTCAGGAGGACTAAATCTCCAAGGCTAAAGTAATTTGTTGTGAATTATTTTTTTAATTTTAATAATTATTTGTTTTCACCTCTGATTATGTGCTTTGCAAAAGATGGCCGGTGAAATTACATAATCTTGAGGTCTTCTACAAAATACCTGTATACCTATTTAACCCTGCTGCACAGATTAGCATTTAGGAAGAAGTTCCTTTTTTCTGTCATTTATGGAAAGTTTACAAGGAAACAGGATTGGTTCTGAATTAACCGGTATTTCTGATTTTAGCAAGAAAGCAAGCAAGTCAAGGCCAGAAAATATTTCCACTTCTGGCTTTGTCTAAATGTAGTTGGCCACTTTAATTTTTTTAAATGTTTATTTCTGAGAGAGAGAGAGAGAGAGAGCGCGTGCACGAGCGAGAGAGCACAAGCTGGGGAGGGGCAGAGAGAGAAGGGGAGACACAGAATCTGCACAGGCTCCAGGCTCTGAGCTGTCAGCACAGAGCCAGACATGGGGTTCAAACCCACAACCTCGAGATCATGACCTAAGCCAAAGTCAGATACCCAACAGAATGAGCCACCCAGGAGCCCCTCGGCCACTTTAAATTAAAAACCCTCTAGCAGGGCACACCAGGGTGGCTCCATGGGTTAAGCATCCAGCTTAGGCTCAGCTCATGATCTCTTAGTTTGTGAGTTCGAGCCCCACGTCGAGCTCTTTGCTGACAGGTCAGAGCCTGGAGCCTGCTTCAGATTCTGTGTCTCTGTGTCTCTGTCCCTCCCCTGCTCACACTCTGTCAAAAATAAACATTAAGAACCCGCTAGCAAGAATGGCCCTTATTCACAGTTTTCTCCCATTAATTGATCCATTTATGGCAGACCAACACTGTTGTTCAATTCTCCAAGGGAACAAAGTGGGTCAGATCTATTCTTACTGATGTGGACAGGAGTGGAGACCCAGATCTCTCAAATCCTACAATTACGTGTTACATACCAAATTACGCCTTTGTTTACATTATCGTAAGCATCAGTGTGGAAGGGATTTCTAGAAATAACCATAAAATCTAGCCTTAGGCTATCACTGCCATCAAAAGAAAAGCATGAAAAATATTTTTAAATAATTTTCCGTAGACTGTCTGTATTTACAGTGCCAAGCAAGCAAAAGGAAGAAGAAAAAAACCAAGTGTACCAACCGGGAGACCCTAATGAGCCAATGCATGAAAAACTGCCTAAAACTGTAAAACCTCATCCTAAAAACAGGGCAGCCCTAGGCCACCTGCCTGTCTTTTCACAGGTGACAAGGCCTTTTCAGGAACTTTTGAAAGACAGGGTATATTAATTACCACTTTTCTTGCAGGAAGCTATTTGATATTTGCTCCGAGCCCCAAGGCCATGGTCAGAAGCCTAGGTCAGCTCAGGGAGACACTGCAATGATCCTTTGCTAAGGCTGAAGGCACAGCAGCTAAGAGTTCATGCCTGAGAATCTGCTGATCTAAGTCGGAACCTTGAGAACAAAAGTACCCACCTTATTAAAGACCACACGGCACAAACGGCACAGGCCCAGGACCCCGAGTAAAAGCGTGCGGAAGTGTTGGCTGTTCTTTCTACTGACTTTGGCTCTCATCCCTTGTCAACAAACCGAACCCCTCTCTCTCCTCCGTCCCCAGATCTTACCCACCCTCTGATCTCAAATGACTCAACCACCAGAACTGAGGGCAGCTCTCTCCTCCTGCAAAGCTCATTTGATAACCGCCGCGTCGCTCTGTCTTAACTTTCCTTTGATCTTACCGTGTCCTTCTATAGACTCACTTCTTGTCGCTCCCCCCGTCACCCCGCCACCAGTGGTGGGTCCTTTCTCAGTTTGTTCATCTTCCCTGAAGCACTGAGCACAGTTGGCTTGGCCATAGAAGGCTCCCAGCCTGCTGCGTCTTGCCGAGATTCACAAGTTACCATGGGAAGGACAAAGCCGGGGACTTTGGAATTTGAGTTGGGGCCATTCCAATTATTTGGGTAGAGATGATTTGAAACTTTCACACCAGGTCATGTAAATCCTTCCTTCTGTGAGACTGTATATATTTCTAACGTTATATTGTGCCTGTGGTGTTATATAAAAATCAGTATTCCCACCAACTTCAAAAGCAGCTCGCTGCTTGAAGGAGCTCCGTGGGGGCATTGAACAAGAAGAGAAACAGGTTCCACATGTTACAAGAGGGTCATCTGACCAAGGCAATGGCCAGTCTCCTCTCATGGGGCTTTCCCCTTCATCTGTCATATTCGTGTTGCAGAGAAGACACAACTCACTGTATACCAAATCATCATTCTATGTATTTTCTAGAGTGGTTGTGAAATTGTCCTTTTGTTTATGATTGAACGGAAGGAGGAGACAGAAACCTTCAACCTGCGGCCCTTGCATAGAGAAGAGAAGATGCTCGGTCAAGGTGTTTGATTTTGACCCTAAACCATGGTCCATGCTACCTCATGGGGACTGACTCAAACTAGTGATGATGTGGAAAAGATTTGATTTCCAGTAACCACCACCCCCATGGGACATGTAGGTTCAACAGCTAGAAAACATGCAACATATCATAGCGTGGGCAAAGAGAAGCATCGCCCTGAAATATACACGACTAGAAAAATCTGTGGAAGAGGGGCGGGCTACTCTCCAGAGTAAGAGAGACAGACTTTTAAGGAAGCCATGACTCTGGTGTTTCCAACAAGAACTCACATGAACAGCAGTGAACACCCAGACAAGTAGTTGGGACAAGACGAAAACAAGTTCCAGATAAAACGATCTAAGAAACATGACTTCACTTCTGATACTTCAAATATTGAAATAACGTCCGACCCCGAAGTGTCAGAGACCACCCAACCGGCCAGGGAATACTTCCCTCTGTAACCGTGTTTGCTTTCGTTGTCACAACCATGCAACCCCAGGCCTGTTTTGACGGTTTTCCGTGGATTCGATGCAGGTGTTGTCGCCCTCCAGTCCCTGCTTCTGCCCAGAGCCTGAAGTGGCAGCTTACCATCTGTGACAGTGACTTCTTCCTGCTGGCCATTGAGGGCTCCCTCCTGGGGGCTGAACTCTTCTTCCTCAGCTAAGCCATTGGCAGTAGACAGCTGCCCATTCTTCTGCAGGAGCTACAGGGGAAACAAAACCATGTGTAAACTTGAATGACAATGAAGATTTATATCTTTCATTACTCTGCATGACCCGGCTACCTTACAAAAGGTACCGGGAGTAGATACGTCTTTGTATCTGAGCCAATGTGTCTGTCCATTAACTCATCTAAACACCATGCATGATATGCACACCCAACATTCCAGCTCTATCAGAGAGACAATGAGGGAGTCCGGTGTGGCCCCGCCCCCTGGAGCTTACAAACTACTAGGGAAAGCGGTCTTTTAAAAATTATTTATTTTTCTTTAAAACAATGTTTTTCCTTGCGTTTAGATGCAGGTTATACATTTGACCAGAATATATCTCAGTGACAATATGGCCTCCAGCCAAAGGGCAGACATGTAAGTTAACAATTATAAAAACTGTCTGTGGCGGAGAAAACCAAGTCACTAGAAACAGAGGAGCCCCAACGTATGGGGTGTGGGGAGAACAGGGGAGAATGGGTAATGCTGTGATGGAAGTTCCCACATGCTGGGCGTGTACAGGGGAGGCAGAGAAGGGAGGCAAATCGGGAAGCCCGTGGTTCGAAGACCGGTGTACGCAGACAAGAGGACAGAGAAGAGACTCGTCACACATGCTTTAATGAGTCAGCGTTTTCCTTAAAATGTCACTAAAATGGACATTTGTCCTCTAGCCCAGAGAATAACCTAAGCAACTGATGGTTTCAGTTGCAAAAATAGTAGACATATAAATATAGCTTTATGTTATTATTTTTTTAATCTGCAAATACAGGTAAAAGGGTTTAAGGCTTTTACAAAAATAGCATAATAACCACGAGGAACCTCAGGATTTCAACAACACTTGCCGGTTCGGACACATTTCTCAGTATCAGATAACCGACGTAGGCAGGTGCTCTATTTCCATTTTACAGCAGAAGATGCTGGAACTCGGTGGGATCACAGACGGCGGCTTTGGTGAGCCCCAGATCCCACAGCTCAGACGGGGGCACCCCAGCCTGAAGGCCCGCACTCCCCGCCCACAACTTCCAGGGTTCCTCCCCAGCACTGCAAACTGCTGAAGGACCTGCTGCGGTGCGTGATGACAAAATGCCACTGAGGGCATGCCACAGTCCCCTGACCTGCAGCCCCCAAAGAAATCTCCATGCCTGGCCCTCCATTTGGCATCAGTCAGGGCTGTTTCCAGGCTGACGGAGCACACCAGCCAAACCACTAACTTTGATCGGATTCTTAAAGGGACAGCAGGTTCAAGACAAGTCGATCCAGAAGCCTTGAACGGAGCTAAATTGATTTCACCTGCCTGCTCGCGGCTCCCAGCAAAGCTGCCCCCCAGAGGCATGAGCTGCCTGCTGAAATAACAGCACTGAACTTGACTACTTCCTCTGCAGATGGAATGGCTGACTTCAAAATACCCACGCTGGGTCTACTTATTAGAACACTCAGATTACATTTCCACTTAAAGTCTTCTCTTACCAAAATATGAAAGATAGGAGTCTTCAATGAAACCTAAAATCAAACGCAGGAGGGTGTGTCGGGGGGAGGTCTCCACAATGCCCATGAGCAAAAATGTCAGCGTGTAAGAGTATTGGGACTAAATATCACCAGTTCTGCGAACACGTCCAACTCAGGCTTGATTAACGATGTGAAGAAGAGCCAGGAGGGAAGCAGGGAACGTACAGTATTGTCAGCTACGCGGAAACCCAATGGATCTTGAACCTAAAAAATGCTAACATAGGCACCATAATGTGCAAACTAAATGGGGAACATGAGAAAGCAGTGTTTTCTTTTTCCAATTTTTTAAACATTATTTTTGAGAGAGAGACACACAGAGTGTGAGCAGGGAACGGTCAGAGAGAGAGGGAGACGCAGAATTCGAAGCAGTCTCCAAGCTCTGAGCTGTCAGCACAGAGCCTGACATGGGGCTCGAACCCACGAACCTGAGCCGAAGTCAGCAACCCAAAGGACGGAGCCACCCAGGCGCCCCGGCAGCGTTTTGTTTTGTTTTTAAGTTTATTTTGAGAGAGAGAGAGAGTGAGAGAGAGAGCGCGCGCATGCATAGGCGAGGGGCAGAGAGAGGCATAGAGAGAGAGAATCCCAAGCAGGTTTGGTGCTGCCAGCGCAGGGCCCTAGGCAGGGCCTGAGCTCACGAAACCACAAGGTTAGGTGTGACCTGACCCGAAACCAAGAGTCGGGTGCTCAACCGACTGAGCCACTGAGGCGCCCCGAAAAAGCAGTTTCTATGCCTCAATTTTTCAATGCAATAAATGTTGGTCAACTGGCCCCGTGCTTAGGAACCAGAAGTTTGGGGGCGCCTGGGTGGCTCAGCCAGTTAAGCGTCCCGCTTCGGCTCAGGTCATGATCTCATGGTTCGTGGGTTCGAGCCCTGCGTCAGGCTCTGTGCTGATAGCTAGCTCAGAGGCTGGAGCCTGCTTCAGATTCTGTGTCTCCGTCTCTCTGACCCTCCCCTGCTCGCACTGTCTCTCAAAAAAAAAAAAAAAAAGAAGTTTGAAGTTTTACAGAGTTTAGGATCCTACAGACTTTCTATAATTCCTGAAAGAGTTCTCATAATTCCTTATGATTTGTCAAACTCAAGCTATCTTTACCCAGAGCTGAACTGTCTTTAAACGCAAAAGACCTATAGGAAACAGGCACAAAATTTCCTCTACTCATGAATGTTACGTACATATAAGGAAGTACATTAAATGACCTCAGATGAGTCTTAAAAACGGACATTACTTGCTAGCCCTCCTTATATCCAAAGTGTGAGGATCATGGATTAGTTATTTCCAGTGACCACATGACACTGTCTCTACTCCCAAAAGGCACTCAATGGATTAACTTTGGTACCAGACAATATACGAGAGGGATATTATTGAAACGGAGTTTTGAGCCAATTTTGTTACAGGCATAGCTTGGGTCTCAAAGCAAGTGGACCACCCAAGTTCTGTCCCCTGGTGGGGAGGACACCCTTAGTGATCATTCACAGCCCTGGACAAACCAACACTCCACACAAAAATGGTATTTCATTCCTAGCCATATTTGGATATTTCCACCATACTGTGTTTTGCTTAGAGATGCTGTTTACAGCATCTTGTAGAGGGAAAATTCACTTTTGTCTGTGACAAAAATAGTATTTTTGTTTTCCTGTTTTCCCACCCCCAACCATTTACACAACTGATACTATTGTTAAAGGTTCAAGTGCTTCTAGAGTTACCGATAAATTAAGGTCACCTCAAATTGTAAGAAACCTAACCTGCTGTTCCTTAGCATTTAAGTCCTTTCTGTCTTTTTCATGTGTGTGTGTGTATATATATATATATATTCAGATAAGCATTTTATAAAGAAAGAAAGCATGCTTTTTTATGCCTGATTGTTTTACATATCGTGGATGTGTTTCATTGTCAATAAACGCATATCTGACTTGTCCTCAGCCATTCTCTCTTTTGTCTATAATTCAAATGCCCACGGAAGACAAGGATTGATTTATCAGTCACACTGAGGGAGGCAATCACACAACCTAGTGACACAGGAGGTGAATGTCGTGCCAGATGGGGTGTTAGGGCCATCTAACTCAGGGAAGAAACCAGCATCAAGGCTCAAGTTTCTGAACAAGAAAGAAAGAGGGGATTTCTACTCCATTCTTCATTCTGAAGCCTCCTCACTGAGCTTCCTCCAAACAGAGATAGACGCTAGACTTAAAAGACATGCTCTCTACACTTAAACACAGCAAGCACCAGAAAAACCTCTATTCTCACTGGATTTGTGCTTCAAAAAGCGTAAACGCCTCTTTTGAGCAAATCAAAACCCTGAATGTTTTCAGGCTTATATCCTTTGAATGGGTCAGCCAGAGTTTATTCCCGTAAAGTATTACCACATTACAACTAAACAAGCTTTAAAAAAACAACTCAGTGCCTCTAGCAACAGTATTTTCCTCTCCTTCCTGTTAAGAACAACTGCAGAATGATCCAAAATGGCAGCCGGGAGACTCGGCAGAAAAACTACCAGACTTCTCCATTCCTCTTCCTCTTTCATAGGACTGCCCACGACTTGCTCTGAGCCCCTTTGCAAAGTAAGCAGTGGGTGTATAAAGCTCTTTTCTCTTTTTTAAGGTTTTATTTTTAATTAATCTCTACACCTGACGTAGGACTCGAACCCACAACCTTGAGATCAAAGGACATACACCCTACTGACTGAGCAAGACAGGAGCCCCAGGAGAATTAAGCTCTTTAATGAGTGAGTTAAACAATGAACAAGGCAGACGGGCTCTTGACAGCTCTCGGATGTTGAGAGTACAGGAGATGAGTCCCGCTGAAGGAACTTCCACCACAGAAGGGATGCTCTTCGTCTATCTTCTCACTGGATGATCAGCTGACCATCAGAGGGGAGACTGGCCCCACAGTCCTGCCCTGCTTGTAGTAAATGACGCTCCAACCTGCGCAATTCCGTCAAAACCCTAGAAACGTAATGTTAGGGGAACATAGGTCGGAGTGAGTCAGTATGACAAGGAGACACACACGAATGATCCCAATAAAAAAGTCGATCCGGGGGGATTTTAAATCCCTGACAAAACTTGTAGAGAAAACTCTTCAATGTCTTTCTCTTCATTCTAATATGGAGCATTTTGAAGGTAACCTTTAAAAATGTCAAATAGAAGAACACAGAGATCAGAGTATCATTCCGTAACAATGTCTTTGGAGAGCCCTTTGGAAATAGCTATAAACAAGTGAAAGGTGACTACCCACTCCACCGCACTAGCCTAGCAGACACGGCTTTGCATCCTCCCGTAGGTAAAGGGACAGTGATGTCCAATACCCACTGTGTATAACGGCTTCGAAGGGAATGCGGTCAATCTAGACACCCTGATGTAGGTGGACGTCTCCGGTTTACGTGGGAAAAGCAAGTTATGGAGAATGTTTGATTCCTTTATGTGTTTAAAATAAGACAAAAATAACCCACTAACAAGGAGGGAGGAGGAGGAGAAGGGGAGGACTCCCTCTGATGTCTGCATAAGCCTTAAAAACATTGTAATAACATTACACAAAATCTTTAACAGATGCTGCCTCTGTGGAATTTTAGTTATTCTGCCCTTTGCAGAGGTGTTGGGCAGAAACAGTTTTGTTTTGTTTTGAAGCATAACTAATATATATTATAGGAAGTCACAGCTTCCTTTTTATTTACTGTATCCTTGCAAAGGTGAAAATGCTTTGAAACCTAAAATGCATAGATTCTTAGGTTAGAGCATGCTAATAACCTGGCTCTCGAGGGTTCATGTATCTTCTCAGATCCTCTGAGCAATGGCCCTAACTGCTCCCATGGACCTTTCGCCCCTGTTCACGTGATGTCCAAACGTGATTACCATTTAAATAACGGCCTCGGCCACACCGTTAGTCAAAAATACTGACCAAGACGGAACCCGGACAGCTCTCCAGCAGGCCGCCAGAGGCTCCTCATACAGTAACACATTTCACAAATGTCATCTACATGCATTTGCTAATTTAACCTCCCACCTTAAGGAAATTCAGATCACCCCCACTTTTTAGGGCCACCAGGAGCAGAGGCTGAGAGGTACCACATCCTAGGGGCTGAGCCAAGATGCGGGGAAGCCGGGACTCAACCCTGGTGACTGAGCTGCCCAACAGGAGCATGTTCTGCCTCGGCACTGACTTTCTTTAAGAGCAGAATTTCTTCTAATCTAGGGGAAAAATTCAGTCAATCTGTTTCGCAAAAATGACACACACAGTAAGAATACAAGTCACTGTCGGGGCACCTGGGTGGCTCTGTTGGTTGAGCCTCTGACTTCGACCCAGGTCTCACGGTTCGTGGGTTCTAGCCTTCCATCAGGCTCTCAGCTGTCTGTGAAGAACCCTCATCAGATCTTCTGTCTCCATCTCCCCCCCCCCCCCCCCCCCCCCCCCCCCCCCCCCCCCCCCCCCCCCCCCCCTCTCTCTCTCTCTCTCTCTCTCTCTCTCTCTCTCTCTCTCTCTCACACACACACACACACACACACACACACACACACACACACACTCACACACACACTCACTCACTCTCTCTCAAACATGAATAAACATTTATTTACAAAAACAAAATACAAGTCCTCGTGACAATACCAGCCAGCCTGGGTTATGTTTAAGCTAAAAGTCTCCCCTCTAATTTAGAGGTCAATTACAGAACACCAACAGAATTATGGGTTTTGAAAGGTCTGCTTTTCTTTTAAAAAGTAACCATTTTTATTTCAACCTAATCTAAGTAGAAAGCTATGTAAAATCCAACTCTAAACACGATAGTAACCTTTAGGCCAGCGAGTAAGGAACAGAAGAGGGGATGCTTTAATTAAATGAAATTGATCTAATTCCTACAGTTAAGGTCATGGCAAAGAACAGTAAGAGGACCGAAGGGGAAAGATTACAAAAATTAACTTAAAATAAGAATTCTAAATATCCAAAATTTGGGGGATGGTTAACAGCAGATCTTGTAGGCATTAAAAATGATACGTCCAAGAGTATGTAATGGTATGGAGATGTATTTTACGTTGTAACATTCAATTTAAAAAGCAAACAAACTGACAGTTATACACATAAAACGATTACAAAGACAGAACATACTGTAAACAGCAACAGTATCATACTGGTCCTGTCACAATATATCAAAATATCACTGAGGAAGGAACCATGAGTATTTGATACCCTTTATTTTTCTACTTTTCTATGTTCTGTTCTTTATCGAAGTAACATGATGACTTTTACATTAGGGTGGTGGGAGAGCTTTTCCTTCCCCCGTTATTCTGTTTCAGTCTGTTTATTTTATGGGCAAGAGGCCCCTAAGAAAAGTTTGCTTTGCAGGGGAGCACTGTTCTAATTCCTACCACTAACACGAAGTTCACGAGAAAACAGAACTGCTTTAGGACGGAAACTCAACAGTGAAATCCTATTTCAAGCATTTGGTCCGGCAGACTAATCCATATAACTTCCACAAGTGTAGATAACACAGCAGGCTCAGAAAGAGGCTCGGAAGTAGAGTGGAGAGCTGGGTACTCTCTGGGGCAAGATTAAGTACCTCATTTTGGCATTTTAGAATAGTCCCATCATTGTCTCAGGCTGAAACGTGGTGGAACCAGGCCAGCAAATGGGAAGTGGCTTTGGGCCAGGTTTTTTAGGCTCTCCTACCTCCCTTTCTCTGTAAGGATGGGATAAGAATTCCTTTTTATCCACCTCATAGAATATCTGGAGTTAAGTGTCAACTGCTTTTATTATGCCATTTGCTGTCAGTATGTGTGATCTAATGGGGCGCCTGGGTGGCTCAGTCCGAGAAGCGGTAAGCATCCGTATCTTGATTCTGCCTCAGGTCAGGATTTCACGGTTTGTGAGTTCAAGCCCCACATTAAGCTCTGCACTGACAGTGTGGAGCCTGCTTGGGATTCTCTCTCTTGCCCTCTGTCTATTCCTCCCCAACTTGTGCTCGCTTTCTCTCAAAATAAATAAACTTAAATATATATAAAATAAAGGAAACTACTTGTCCCAGGCCACTCCTCCCCTATAAAATGAATACTTCAAGGGGCACCTGGGTGGTCAGTCAGTTAAGCATCGGACTTCAGCTCAGGTCACGATCTCACCATCTCACGGTGTGTGGGTTCGATCCCTGCTTTGGGCTCTGGGCTGACAGCTCAGAGCCTGGAGCCCACGTGGGATTCTGTGTCTCCCTCTCTCTCTGCTCCACCCCTGCTTGCATCTGTCTCTCTCTCAAAAATAAAATAAATATTGTTTGCAGTGAGGAGGGTGTCGAAGGAAGCAGGCTTTGATTGGAAATGACAAGGGATCCAACAAATTAGACACAGCTATGTGCCTCCAGAGAATGCAGCTCCCGATACCCGATCTTGCGCACGGAGAGGGCTGCAGCTCAAGACAAGGCGCCACTACAGGAAGCCGACCAGAGCTGTGGAATGAACCTGGTCACGAGGAAACGCTGACTCAAGACACGTAGGCTCTTTTGCCCGGGGTTGTTCCTGGTTGGTCTGACCCTCAGGTAGCAAAGGCCAGTTATCTGCTGTGAGCATGAGGCTGTGCAGGGCCCTCCCCACCACCACATACACACAGGGCTGCATGGCATTAACGGGCCCATCTGTCAACGATGCTTCAAACGTTGACCATCTTGGAGCACCTGCCTGGCTCAGTTGTTAGAGCATGCAACTCTGGACCTCCAGGTCATGAGTTCAAGTCTCATTTTGGAGGCAGAGCTTACTTATGTAAAGAAAAAAAAAAAGAAAAGTAAACCACCTTTCTGTGAAGACTTATTTTATACAAGTCAACAGCCATAGCTCCAAACATCATATTCACTCTAGAACCAAACTGTCCAAACAGCACACACCTCAATATGATGAAACTATTTCAACCTTATTTTTTAGTGAAACACAAGCACAAAGAGAATTTCCAAAACTATCTTTAAATTTCTAGAAATTGGCGGGCTTAGGTGGCTCAGTAGGTTAAGCTTCTAGCTTTGGCTCAGGTCATGATTTCGTTTTCAGTGGGTTCGAGCCCTGCATTGGGTTCTGTGCTGACAGCTCAGAGCCTGGAGCCTGCTTCAGATTCTGTGTCTCCCTCTCTCTCTGCCTCTCCCCTGCTCCTGCTCTCTCCGTCTCTCTCTCTAAAACAAAAACTTAAAACAATTTAAACAAAAATTTAAATTTCTAAAAATAAGCTGAAAGGAAAAATGTAGAAACTGATGACTCCATCAGTAATCCAAAAATTTTCGTGAACCACAGCCCTAATGTTTGTAAGCTAACTGGGCTGAATTCTTTAATCCCTCTATGCCTTCCCCTACACAGCCCTGCTTTCCAACAACTTAAGC
>NC_043706.1:130457991-130482751 GCF_006229205.1 Suricata suricatta | reverse complement strand
TTTGTCTCTCTGTCTCTCAAAAACAAATATTTAAAAAAATGTTAAATACCTTAAAATTTTAAGGTGTCCTGAAACACCTATCTTTAAATAAAACCTCTGCTTGCTGTTAATTCTGCGCTATTTCTTCCCAGTCATGTATATGTATAAAACAAAACCAACAAACAAAAACATCTCCTTACTGGTTGGTGACATAAACATGACTGAGTTCATCTGAAGTACCCAGACAACGGGGCGGCATGTTGTGACCATCAGCTAGGGTCAACGTGGCTCCCTTGCTCCAGCCTCACGGAAAGAAAACACACGGTCCAATTGATCAGGCTTTTGAAAATTCAATGTTTGCTATGTAAGTAAAGTTTCTAGAACATTATCTGCATAGCACATGGGCTTATAGGTCTTTAATGCCACTTGGTGAAGGGTGTGTATACCAGAAACCTTCTCTGGCCATTGTCTACAAATCCATGCTTTCCTTGCTGCTTGTGATTTTCAATAGAATTCATTAAAATCCTTAATGCAGTTTCAGGAGCAGTATCCCAGAGTCACTTCTGCTCATGAGAAGGAGTAAAAGCCCAGAGAGATCCACTAAAAGCACTGGCTTACTTCTGCATGCAAAATTAATGTTCAACTCAACTAATATTCAAATATTCAAGTAGCTAAAAATAATAAGGTCTTGGCCGCGACAGGTGAACTCACTGGGAATGTTAAGGACAAACGAAACCTTTACGCCTCAAAGGTCGGCATTTTTCAAACTGGCCTCCAGGAACATCAGTACACCAGGTGTTGTCCAATGCCGGTGTATTTGACAGCAGGCATCATCTCCGAAATATTCTGGGCTCGTATCATTTCGGAAAACCGATCTAGACAGAGTTAGGTGTATCTACTTAGATTGAGGACTCTGTAGTGTGCATTCGGAACCCCTAAGGAAGAAATCACTGTCACTTTTCTTAAAGATTTTATTTCTAAGTAATCTCTGCACCCAGCACGGGGCTCGAACTCACACCCCCAAGATCAAGAGTCGGATGCCCTACCGACGGAGCCAGCCAGGAGCCCCACTGTAACCTTTTCTAAAATGACCCGCATTTAGTAACAGCTGCCAGAGGGTAAATGCCGTCTGTTTTTTTTTTTAATTTTAATTTTATTTATTTTTTATTATTATTTTTTTAGTTTATAGTTTCATATTTTTTTAACATATGCAGTTATTTTCCATCCTTTACAATACAGTAGTTGCAATGACACTCAAAACAGAAAAGCAAAGTAAAAAATCAAAACACCAACTTCTGTTTCATGTAATTAGACTTATACAGAAATTAGAGGGTTATGTAACAACTAGTTAATCACCTAGTTAAATGCCGTCTGTTTTAACACACACCATTTCAGTCAGCTACTCCCTCCTTTAAAAAGTTACAGTTGTTTTAAAAAGTATTAAAGATCGCCGGGTTCTCTGGGAAAGTATGTGAAAGAAAACAAAGCTCTAAATCTGGTGAGTGGCAGATCAACTGGGCTGATTTCAGACCAGGGGAATTTATAGGATCTCTGCTTGATGTGAGGCAATAAAAAGTACCTCCTAATACTAACTACAGCAATTCGCTGGGTGAGGATGGTCTATAAGGATTCCAGCACACGAAGGGCCTACTCCGCAACGTTTGCAGCTCCCACAGACTTTAGATTTGTGTTGTAATTAGGACAGAGAGATGCTCAATAAAACAGTTACGGTCATGTGCAAATCCTAGGTCGATCCTAGCATGCTGATTCCACCGGCATCCTCCTGTGTGGAAACTGCATGCTGAAACTGTAGGACGTGAGCTATTCCTGGGGGTCTCCACCCCACGTGGGCCCCCTCTAGGTAGTGGTCCTAACACTCCTGGCTAAGAACCACTACTCAACCTGACAGAATCAGAAAAGGGTGGAGTTTGAACTGGGCTCTTTTGTCCCCCCGACTTCCCTTAAACCAGGAAAACGTGATTCTCCTTATATTACACTGGGTCACTGGTACAATCCATCTTATATAGGTATTCAAAGTGGCCGGACTGGTGTGTCCACTTGGGGGAACAGACTAAGCAGCCCAACAATTGAAAACCTTGTTGTGTGAAGGATAGGAAACAAGCCCCACTCCTTCATCTTCAGCTTTCATGCGGTGCTGAAACTCCATGTTTAACCCCAGGAGGTGGCTAACGTCTGTTGGTGAGTTGAGTGTGGACCTCAGTCGGGTGAGGCTCTCCAGATCTTGCCAAATTGTATATTTCAGGATACAGATCCCTAAAGCCTATTTTCTAGCATTATGACATATCCTGAATATCTGAGACACGTTATTTCTCCCCCCATTGGGGTTGTTGCACCTGCAAGATATACAGGGTCAGTTAACGGCCGGCCATATTGACGTCACAGGATCCCAAATGCAAATTAAGCAAAATATTGCTGTGAAGAGAACAGTGAAAATGAGTAGCTTAAAAGCATAAGATTGGTGTTCTGAAACATTTCTGACTTTTCTCATGCCTTGTTCCTTTTGAGTCCACACACCGTCAAGTTCAATGCAGAAATCAAGAGCCTAATTCCCACCTAATCCTTACACACCATACCCAAGTAATTACTCTCTCCTTAAGATCCTCTCAAAGTGGGGAGGGGCGCCTGGGTGGCTCACTCAGCTCAACGTTTATAACTTCGGTTGGAGTCATGATCTCACAGTTCATGGGTTTGAACCCCGCGTTGGGCTCTGCACTGATGGCTCGGACCTTGGAGCCTGCTTTGGATTCTGCGTCTGCCTCTCTCTGTCTCTCTGCTCCTCCCCTGCTTTCTCTCATAACTGCTGAGGAAAAAGAAAAATCCAGAGACAGGGAACGTATTGATCACCGAGTGAGTGTACTGATCACCGTGTTGCCACTTCCGTTCTAAGTCTGTGCGCCCTTGGATTTGAAAAAAAAAGATGAACAAGCAGAATTGCTGGGCTTGCTTTCAGGAGAATGAACATAATTTGTAAAGACGGCCCATCTGAGATACTGTGATTTAGCAAAGAATCAACAACTGCTGTCCTACAATGTTCTACTCCAAATGTTTCTGGCATGATCGCTAAAGGAAAAAAAAAAAAGTGCTACAGACGAGAAAAGCAACACAGGGCTATTCCAGAGGCCCGTGCTGTGTCTGCTGAAGAGCGAATCTATAGCTTCCCAGGTGGAATTCTAAACTGTTTTTCGATTGATTAAATGTCTGCCTCACATCTGCTTCTTTCTGAGGCCGGCCACGCAGGGGCACTGCCAGAGCACCGCCTGGAGCTTCTGGGGCCGGGAGAGCTAGGTTAAGCCATTCCCAGGGACTTCCAGAAATGCTTCTTTCAATGTAAAAAAACAAAAACAAAAGAGACACCCTAAAGAAAGTTTCCTCTCCACCATGGCATGGATTATTTAATAAAGTTATTAAACATTTAGCTCTGATAATGGACTTGAAGACGCCATTTTGGAGAATCCGTTTAGGCTTTTGTAGATGGCTAATGGCAGAATTAAAATGATAAATTGAAATGGATCTCTCTGACGTGTGTGCTCAGCCCTGGCCTCCCCGGAATTCAGATGGCCTGCTGCATACCAAAATAAAAGTGACGTGAGTGCGGTCCTGGGGCCAGAGCACAGCCGGTGTTTACCAGTTAAGTCAGGTCGGAGTCAAACAAAGACTGCCTCAGCCCACACATTCATAAAAGGCAGGTGATGGCAGGACCATGCCCTTAACTGGTAAAAATGCTACAATGCTTCTGCACACCAGCAGCAGAGGGTGCAGGAAACGCAAGGACCTGCTCTGCAGTCAGACAGCTGGGGACAGAGTCCCAGGGGAGCAGCCTTAGGACCCGCGAGATGCCTCTGCGCACTTCTCATCCTGAGCCTATAACACGGGGCTCACACTCCGCAAAGCTGTTGTGGCCACACCCTGACGCAATGAAATCAGAATCCCAGGGAATGGGACCCAGCGATGAGGAGTTCCTACAGCATCTCAGGGGACTCGCACGGGCAGCTGCTGTCCCAGAGGCAGATGCTGACACCGGAGACTGACCCCTGGTGAACAGGGACACCAGGTTTGGTCATTTGCCACAACAGGGAAACAGCGCTCAAAAGACAAATCAGGATGCAGGAGAGTCTGTAGCAAGTTAGTTTACATGCACAGGGAGGGAGTTTCTGGGCAGGTAAGTTTATGGGGGTGGCGGCGGGGGAGGTAAAAAAAAAAATGGTGCAGGTTGGGTGTCACCGTTTAAGGGGGAGGCATAGAAGGCAGCAGGATGCAAAGGTATGGAGGCCTTCATGCGGCGATCCGCCGCCCGGTGGAGGTTTTCTGCCGGGATGCACTTAACAGTATGGAGAAGAGTGGAGGAGTGGACGCAGGGGAGAGGGGAGCTTAGGGGAGGGTCGAGGAGGAGAAGAGACAGCAGCAGGCATGGCTTCTCAAGTCCAGCTGGCCGGCCTGAAGCTTGGCTCGCCACGGGTTCCCGTCACCCGAAGGCCCTGATCAGCCTACCTGACCTGCCTGGGAAGGAACAGAAGCAACACCATAACGAGGCCCTAGAAGGACGCGGAGAATCTAAAATCTTTTTTTTTCCCCATATAGAAATGGTGACTATTCTAAGAATAGATTTATACTGGTCAATATAATAATAATATGGTTTCTTCCGTCAATAGCAAGCTTCCAAACAATTTTGTTCGGATGCCCCTTCCCAAGCCCTGCCTTCTGGAAGAAGATAAGATATTAAAATAAAACAAAGTAAAATAAAAACAAAATGGACACTAACCCAAACATATGAGGCATCTTGTTACTCAAGGAATAAAGCATCACAGCCCCTGGTTACCCAACCCCCATCTCAGCAAGGTAAGCATCCCTTGGCTTTTGTTGCGAAGAAGCAGACACAAGCCCAGTAATAAAACCCGGAGAAGGAAAGTGGCATCTGGGACGCCCTCCCCCCGCCCTCCCAGTCTGTACTCAAGGGCCACCAGGCTTCCTTTCTCTGGATAATTCTAGACTTGTTTGGACTGCATTAAGAAATGTATTCTAAGACAGACAACACCTAGATGGAAAAATGGCAGCTCTGGATTTTTTTATTTTCCTGGTTTTTAAAAGTTCTCTTGGTCTCACCCCCACGCGCACACTCTCTCAGACTAAAGAAACATTAAAAAAATCCTCAAAGGTTTTTTTTTTCAAAGTTTATTTATCCTTTGAGAGAGAGAGAGAGAGAGAGAGAGAGAGAGAGAGAGAGAGAGAGAGGGAGTCAGAATCCACGCTCTGAGCCATCAGCACAGAGCCCACCAGGGGGCTCGAATTTACAAGCTGTAAGGTCATAACCTGAGCCGAAGTCGGATGCTGAACGGACTGGGCCACCCAGGCATCCCTCCTCAAAGTTCATTGGTAAATTCCACCACATATAGACCAACTTTCTTCTCGGGATCTAACTCCACCTGAAGGGGCTTCTAAAAAGCAGACATCGTGAAAAACTTTGCCATTGACAAAGCCTTGTAAAAACTGCATCAACTACAAGATGTTTGAGGGCTTTTTTGTTTGGTTGCTTGGTTTTGCTACCAAATATATTCCCTCAGACTTCTGTTTCTGATATGTAGAGGCCAGAAAATCCACATACATTAGTATGTAACTGAGCACTCTGAAAAGCCTTAATTAGAAGTGCTATTTTGAAGGGGCACATGCACCCCAATGTTTATAGCATCACTACTGACAACAGCCAAAGTATGGAAACAGCCCAAATGTCCATCAACTGATGAACAGATAAAGAAAATGTCTTTATATATATATATATATATATATATATATATATACACCATATATATATAACTATATATATAACCAAGATATATATATATATATATATATATATATATAATGGAATATTTCTTGATGATCAAAAAGAATGAAATCTTGCCATTTGCAACTATGTGGATGGAACTAAATATCATATCACTTCATGCATATGTAGAATTTAAGATACAAAACAGATGAACATAAGGACAGGGACAGGGAATCAAAAATAATATAAAAACAGGGAGGGGGACAAACCTTAAGAGATTCTTAAATACAGAGGACAAACAGGGTTGCCGGAGGGGAGGTGGGTGGGGGAGACGCATTAAGGAAGCCACTTGTTGGGAGGAGCACTGGGTGTTGTAAGAAATGAATCACTAAATATCACTAAATTCTACTCCTGGAATCATTATTACACTACGTGGTAGCTAACATGGATATAAATTTTTTAAAAAAATAATTAAAAAATAAAAGAGAATGAAGGTATTGGACATAAAAAAAAAAACAAAAACAAAAGGACGACATCCAGTCTGGCTAAGAATCACGGTGCATTTGCAGAGAAATATAAAGGTACAGAACCATCTCTCGGCACTGGCGGTGGAGAATACTAGCTTGGATCTCTTCATTTGCACTTGCACTTGCCCCTGGTACTTAATTATTACTTAAATATAAGTGATCTTGTACAAGTGCATTTTCCAGTAAAAAAGGAGTCCATTAAGCTAATTTATAAATCATAAGTTATACCTGTCAAAATAGCTTTTAGAGATGCCAGCTACCGGAGAACATCTAGTAATGCTATTAATACCTTAATTTTTAGTGTTATCAGCATGATAGTGGGACCCAAGAGGCCTCATTCCCCACGTAAACTCTCAAGGAGTCATGCCCCAATTTATGGGGCAGAAGCATTACTTTGGGAGGAACTCTGTCTTTTCAAATATAGAAGCTTTTACTTCTTTATTTATTCATTTAGAGAGACAGAGCGAGAGCAGGATCAGGGGAAGGCAGAGAGACAGGGAAAAAGAGAGAATCCCAAGCAGGCTCCGCACTGTCGGCACAGAGCTTGACGTGGGGCTCGAACTCAAAACCCCCAAGATCATGACCTGAGCTGAAACCGAAAGTCCAACACTTAACTGACTGAGCCACCCAGAGGCCCCCAGAAGTTTTTACTACTGAATGGGGATTAGAGAGGGTGAGGACAGTGAGACAAGACAAATGTATCCCAAATCCAACAAAAATATGAATTAAATATTTCAATCCTCAGTTATATCTACAGACCATACAACAGCACTTAATTACTGTTGGCACCTACTGTTTGAAAGGTCAGTTTAAACAGTGTGCTCATGTTCTTTAATAAATTTGCACCCACCGCAGGTGGCTTGGCCAGACCAACATCTGTGGTATCTTGCTCAGGTCAACACTGGCTGCTCTGGTTCTTATTTGTTTTGTTCTAGAGAATATAAGCTCAGAACTCTGATCTCTGAGCCCTAACTTTCTAAACAGACCATATTCAGGAATCTCACACCTGGACAGACAGAGTCGACTGGCTTGCTGTCTCCACGCGTGCTTTGATAAATAACTGGCATCTAGTAGAAAGGGCTGATGGCGGCACCTGGAGGGCTCAGTCAGTTAAGCATCCGACTTTGGCTCAGGTCATGATCTCACAGCTCAGAAGTTCGAGCCCCACATCAGGCTTTGCGCTGGCAGCTCAGAGCTCAGAGTCTGGAGCCTGCTTTGGAGTCTGTGTCTCCTTCTCTCTCTGCTCACCCGCCCTGCTCACACTCTGTCCCAGTCTTTCAAAAATAAATGCACATTAAAAATAATTAAAAAAAAAAAAAGATCTGGCCCTTGGTTTTGGTCAGGTCAAGATCTCGTGTTTTGTGAGATCAAGCCCCATTGTCAGGTTCTGCGCTGACAATGTGGAGCCTGCTTGGGATTCTCTCCCCCCCACCCCTGCACCTCGCCTGCTCATGCTCGTGTACGCTCTCTCTCAAAAATAAATAAAACTTAAAATAAATAAATAAATAGAGATGGCTGGTTCCTTAACCATAAGGCAAAAAAACTCATAAGCCAAGTAAATGATCTCCACCAGAGGTATAGGCTTTTTAAAGATAAAACCATTTTATTTTGTGATGTAGACTACATAAAATTACCTACACACCAGTGAAAGAACTATATTAAAAATGACATCATTCCTAAGGCATCACAACACTGAAAGGTTTTATGAAGATGAAAAATAGATTTCATCCTTCATTTCCTCCCTAAGTAACACAGACCTCTTCTGCAAGACAGCACTCAGATTCTCATAAGTGCCCTCCTTCCGCTGGTACCTGCAATCTCTATTTCATTATTTAAGCACGCAGAGTTTAGGGCCAGACTTTTGTTCTGGTCCTTTGAAAGGTGTTTTTTTCTGATTTTATCCAATTTTAATCTACCCCCTTTTTTGGTATAAAACTGATTTTTTTCCCTAAACAAGAGGAGATTACTGGAGAAGTTACTACCAAAACAAAAACAAAAAAAACCCCTGTTTTATTATTCATTTGTCTCAAATGTACATTTTATTCTGCTCAAAAGCATTCTCTCCCTCCTTCCCATAAACTCTCCATTGAAGATTAGAAGCTCTCTGCTAATCAGTAGTTTGAAAGAGACACACGGAAAATGAAATGTAGTTTTCTCTAATGTATTATGATCACCTTCCAGGCAAGGAAAAAAATAATTCAATGGCAAACTCAATAAAGTGAATCACTACTGAGACAGAAAACTATTATTTGCTATCCCTTCATATAATGATGGGGCAATGGTTTGGAGACTGAAATATAAATTAGCCTGTGTCTTATAAAACTGTCCAGTTACTGCCAATGGGGAGTAGCAGATGACATTCTTTCTGCCTTAATAGTTACATCTGTAGGAAGGAGGTCGTCTTACCTGACCCCAAATCACCCCCCCGCCGCTGCTCTGCTGCTTCATATATTTATTACATTCTTCACAGGATTCTTAAAATAAGTTCATGGACTCTGGAAGCCTAGACCACCACCTGCTCCTACTCCTTGCACTTTATTTTCTTTACTGACCTTCCATGTTCATTCCAAACCCTCTCTATTGGTCGGCTCAAGCTGTATTAAGAAAATACCATAGACTAGGTGGTTTAAACTACAAATCTATTTCTCACAGTTCTGCAGACTGGGAAGTCCAAGATCAAGAAGCCAGCCAATTGGATTTCTGATGAGAACCTGCTGCTTAGCTTGTAGATAGCGACCTTCTCACTGTGCGCGGGCAGGGCAAAGGAAGGAGAGAAAGGCACACAGAGATCATGAGTGGGGACACTCTCTGGTGTCTCGTCTTTAAGGACACACATCCTTTCCACCAGGTCCCACTCTATGGCCCCATTTGATCTGGATTACCTCCTTATCCTATGCTCAAACAGAGTTACAGTGGGGGTTACGGCTTTATCATATGAAGTTTGAAGGGGGGCACAATCCATCCGCAGCAAGTAGTGATCACTGCAAGGGGCCATAAGGGGGCATTCTGGGGCGCTGGCAACGTTCTACAAACTGGCCCAGGAGCCCTTTCCACAGGCATCCGTTTTGTAACGATCCACCAAAGTCACACACAAGACGCGGGCTTTACTGGATATCAGGTGACCATAAACTGAAAAACCACCCCAACCATCAATCTGGCTGCATGGTGGACAACAGAAGGGAAGAGGCTGGGGATGGAGGCAGGGAGACTGCAACCGTTCCCAGTTCTGAACTGGAAGCGGGGAGTCGAGTTTGGGGACAGGAACGCTCAACCTGTAATATCATCTGGAGATGAAGCCAACACGACCCGACACTGAAAAATGGACTCCCAGAATCTCTAAGTGCCCGACTGGTAGAAAGAGGATTTGCAAGTTTGTAGGTATTAAGGGCTTAAGAAAGCACCAGACAGGTAGGAAGCGTTCAATGTCAGCTACTAGCATCACAAAGAACAAATCCCTGCTTTTGTTGCCCTTTCTTTGCATTTGGGCCCAAGAGTTTGGCCATCTTTTCTTCTTTTTAAATTTAAGATTTTATTTATTTAAGTTTTTATTTATAGTTTTGAGAGGGTGTGAGTGAGCGGGGAAGGGGCAGAGAAAGATGGGGATAGAGGGTCAGAAGCGAGCTTTGCACGTGAAATCACCAGAGCTGAAGTCAGAGGCTTAACCCACTGAGCTGCCCAGGCGCCCCTAGGCCATCTTTCCTCAACACTACTCCTTTCTAGGAAAGGTGTAACAGCCTAGGTACAAGAACCCAGGCACTGGGAGATCATCTTGGGCTTTTCTGCCCACCTGGACACTGTTGCAAGATTTTTTTTACCGCAATATTAGGGACTCGCTGTCTTGCCATTTGGGAAGAACGAAGAGGCGGACAGCAGGCACAAGTTTATTAGAGTTTAAGGTTAGAAAGTAAGAGCAGAAGGAAAGCTCTCTTTACAGATGGGACAATTCAACAGTGACGATAGGAGAGTCTTTGTTTCATAGAAGGATCTGGTTGTCCCCTCCCTTCGAAGCCCCTTGTTCCTTCTCGGGTCCTATCCTCATTAACTTGAGAGCTCTAGGTGCTGGGTTGTCCATTCTTGGTTGGCTCGTTCCCATTATAGGAGGAGCGATCTATGGTCATACTTTCCCTTGTGGGTCACACGTTTTATGGGCTACTATTTATTTTTAGTCAGGTCTTCGTGGTGTGTTACATCTTAAGAGGAACCTTACATCTGTGTTTACAGAACAGGCCCTTCCCAAATCAAAATCCAACCCGACGTCCGGTGGTACGGTGCGTCTTTGATAATGAGCAGCAGCCTGTGGATTCTCCCTCACTGTGAGTCTATCCACATTCATACATTATAGACCCCACATTATTTAACATAGAAATTAATATGCAGTTAACTCATGACATTTTCACTTATCAGACACGGCACATTTTCATTATCATAGATTTTAAGTAAAATATAAGTGAGAAGATGAACAAATTTTACTATTCCCCTTCCCACAGTAATACAAGCAATGTTTCTTCCCTACTAGGAACACACACACGCACATGCACTTATTAGCTATTCCCTAAGGATCTGAAAAGGGAGTTTACGACGTCTCATATATTTCAGTGATGAATGCTTTTTTTTTTTCACTAGGAGATACACCAGTATCTGGCAAACCAATATAGTTGGAGAATAAATTCTTACAAAATCCACACATGAGTCCTAAAATCTGCTCCTATGTATATACTTATTAGCATTTAAAATGTCTTTTTTATTTGTTCAAAAAGAACAGAAGGTAAAAGCTAAAAAAAAAGTAGGATTTATAGCCCTGTTAAAATATACTCTCCCAAAGAAAATGGGAAAATAGGAGGCAATCGTCTATTTGCGGTTTTAAGCGTTCTCATTTTAAGATCTAAGTGTGAGACTCATTCAATAAATATCTGTTCAGAGTCTATTAAGCATCACATTTTGAGTTAAGGGAATTTAACAGTTCTATATTATTTCAGTTCTATAAAGCTCTCCCCTCATAAATGTCTAGATCCTTAGGAACAATATGCCTGGATTTCTCGTTCCACCCATTTTGCATTTTAAAAACTCTCTTAAAGAGGAGCAGATCCAGAAAATGAGTTACTCATCTCTATGAGTGTGGTTATCATAGGAACTTACCACCCCTTAAAAAAAGATAAAATTCAGGGTTTTGTTTTTTTTTTTAAGTAAGGGCATACGTACTGCTTAGTAAAGCATTCCAGTGTATGTAACATTTATAACTGACAAACACTTATTTCAGCCCCATCGATTAGTAACCGTGCTGAGACGTTTGCCACGTCTCCATCTGCTCCCATGCAGATCTGGAGCCCCAGAGCACAGAACCCCCCTTTAAACAGCTGCAGAAGTAATTACTCCTAGGAAAGCCCGGACTCATTTTCTCCTGTATCTTCAAGATTTTATTAAGTGGCTGTATTTGTTTTTAGATTTGTTATCTTGTTAACTACATGACCTTGAGCAAGATTTGCTTTCCATGGTGAAACTGAGCCGAGTGCCCGTGGAAAGGCACACCCAAAGAACTCCACCTCAAAAAGCCAACCCTGCCCTATCAATCCAGAGAGGATAGGCTTTTAAGGGAGAGGTCCCCTTGTATTCTTATTTTAAATAGATACCATGAATAAAAAGGAGCAGAGAAATCAACTTTCATTAGGCACAAGTCTGTGATAAAACATAATCAGTGACTTTCTGGGGGCGGGGGTGGGAGAGGTAAAATAAATGATAAATAAATAGTAAGCTCCTCCAAATCTTGGATCTCCATATGTATTGTGCTCCTCTGGCCACTCCCCGTCCTGCTGGCTTGTCTTTGTGTGAGGGCTCGGTCCTCAGGGAGGCAGGGACGGCAGAGCTGGGCGTGAGCCGGATCACATCCCTTCAACAACTGCTGACAAAGCTAACTCCCAGTCCTGCTGAAGCCCTAAGCAAAAACGGAGACACGCAATGGAGTGCCTTGGCACCCGTAAAAATGTCTTCATCACTTGCAAACCCTGGAAGCAAACACTTGCAGGAAGAAATGTACATTGTCACCCCTTGCTGGCTTCTCCTAAGGAGTCTGCAACAATGACTGCAACCACCAGAACACGTGCTAGGAAATTAGCTCTCACAGTCTTAGCTTCGCTACATTTAAATTTGTTTCAAGATTTAAAAGGTCTCCTGGAAGCAGAAGGGAAAAAAAAAATTATTGTTTAACTCCTCAAATTGTATTATGCAGTCTGTTGCAGCTCAACACTACCAGAATTGTTTACACACAAAATTTCAGTCTGATCAATGTGTTAATGAGCAATTTTAAGACCAGCACAAATGGTCAGTGGCGCCATCTATTAATAATTGTGTTCAACCTAATTTTTCATTATTTGCTAGCTATTTTCTTCTTGCAAAGATGAATGTTAACCAATTAAACAAAACCAGTCTAGATGTCTAGATAATTAGAACAGTCTCCCAAGTCAGTGAGGTATTCTAATGGCTTAATATGCATAAATTCATTCAACAAAAATAATAAAGACAGTCTTTCGGCAACCCCACACTAGAGTGGAAAATATAAATGTACAACATGGCGGATAAAAAAATGGTATGTAGGTAGGCTTGTTGAGACAGATGGCAGGAAAATAATTCTATGAAATCTTACTTCTTCCAGTGATAGTATGAGTTTCTTAAACACCCAAATTACTAAATCAATATAAAAGTATAAAGTATTCTGACCCAAAAAAACCTTGTTAATGATTCATTCAAAGGTCTTTTACAGCAATAGGTACACTTCAGCAATGTGCTGGCTCCTAGGATAGTGTTAAAGGGAAGATCTCAGTGAAGCTGTTTTTTACATTACTTTCTTGGAGGGTAGGTTCATTGTTCAAAAATCTATTCAATGGGTTTGTTCCCTTTTCTCAAGGTAAAGGGAGATGCATTTTTTTTTATGTCTTTTATTTATTTTTGAGAGACAGATAGAGACAGTGCGAGCAGGGAAGGGTCAGAGAGCGAGAGGGAGACACAGAATCCAAAGCAGGCTCCAGGCTCTGAGCTAGCTGTCAGCACAGAGCCCGACGCGGGGCTAGAACCCAGAACCGTGAGATCATGACCTGAGCGGAAGCCGGACGCTTAACCGACTGAGCCACCCAGGTGCCGCAAGGGAGATGCATTCTTAAAGGGACGCTCAGAGGGCTCAACACTCTGAAGGCAACTAACAATGGAAACCTCAAACTAACATGAGGGATTCTGTCCAGCTCTAGATTCTCTTGTTTGCAAAACCACTGGCCTTCCAAATGTGTTCCAGAAAATCAGCTTAAGAGCAATTAAAAGGAGAGCTTGTTACAAGGAAAAATGGCAGCCAGGGTAACACAATCAGCACCATCACTTGGCTTCACAGGCTTCAAATAGGTCTGGGAGAACTGATCGTACCTCCAGGAGCACATGGGGGGCTCAGTAGGTTAAAATGGCCAACTCTTTGATTTCAGCTTTTGTCACGGTTTTTGAGATCCACCCTTATGTGGGGTTCTTCATTGATACCAAGGAGTCTGCTTGGGATTCTCTCTCTCTGTCCCTTCTCTCTCTCTCTTTCTCTTTCTCTCTCAAGATAAATAAGCATTTAAAAAAGGAAAAGAGGGGCGTCTGGGTGGCCCAGTCTGTTAAGCCTCCGACTTCGGCTCAGGTCATGATCTCGAGGTTCCTGAGCTCAAGCCCCGAGCCGGGCTCTGTGCTGACAGCTCGGAGCCTGGAGCCTGCTTCGGATTCTGTCTCCCTTTCTCTCTTCACCTCCCCTGCTCGCACTCTGTTTCTCCCTCCTTCAAAAATAAACATTAAAAAAATTTTTTTTATTAAGAAAAGAAATACTACGTCCATTTTCATGCCCCTGTTGCTATGAACCAGAGACTGTTTTTAATGCTTTTGAAGTTAAAAATGCTCAAGCCTCTGAGTCTTTCTCTAAGAACATATGAAAAAGATAAAGGCTATGTTAAGTTGGAACTTCCACGTTTTCTTCCTACTATTTTTTAATCTTTTTATAATTTCTAGTTTCCGTATTTACATTGCTTAAAGACCCTTTACCTGTTCAGATACAGAACGTCTTATGTCTTATCATGTCATTCACCCCTGTCTTCAGGAAGAAAAAAAACATTTCTGCCAAAATTTTCTGACATGTTTTAATGAACATCGCACGTGCTACTCCAGTAAATGACTCCCTTGCCACCCTCCCCCTGCCCCCCTCCCCATCACCACTCACAGCCCACCGATCCTCAAGAACTATGGGGAACTACCGTGGCCCCGGTTCTTTTAACCAATCTCACAATAATTATCTCACCATTTCTCTTGTTCTCTAGCAAGAAGAGTCTCTGAAATGGCCTGCAAGGGACTTCCTTCCTTGAGGCAAGTTTGAAATAAAAATTGGAAATATGCTCATAACGTTGAAAAAAATTTTTTAATGTAAAGGGGATAACAAAAGGAGAAAAGAGGGGGCGGGGGGGGGAGTCTTTTATACAAAAGAGTGCCAAGTGAAGAAATGTAGAAAAAACAGTAAGAATGTCATCATTTTGCAAACCCCCAATGGGAGGCAGGCAAGGATCACGAGTGGATAAGAAAACAGAGTTGTGCCACTGAAGAGTCTATCAACGTGCCACATTAGCCCCACATTAGCCCCCAGGGAAAAGCAGCTTTCTTTTTTTTTTTAAGTTTATTTATTTTGAGAGAGAGGGACAGACAGTGAGAGATGGAGAGAATCCCAACCAGGCTCTGCACACTCAGGTGGACGCGGAGCTTGAACCTACAAACCATGAGATCATAACTTGAGCCGAAATCCAAAGTTGTATGCGTAACCGAATGAGCCCCCCGGGCGCTCCGGGAGAAGCATCTTTCTAATGAGGAGATCTGGTAGAAGCCCCTTAACTGAATCATCAAGCTTCCCATCGCCTAAAGAGGGCCACCCAATGTTCTAGAACTCCCCGTGTGATGTAACAGTTAAGGTCAGGGAGGTGTGTTCTGGCTACGAATGTTCCCCGAAGCCATTGTAGAAAAACAACCTGGACAAACTCACTACGAATGAAACTGGGCAGCCTCTCCATAAAAATAAATCCTACGGGAAAACAAGAAGATGGTAGACAAATTCTAGTTTGAGACTAAAAGAAACCTAGCTGAATGAAATTTGGGAACCTTGAGGAGAACCTGGATCCATTTTTTTTTTTAATGCAGCATGAAACCCATTTAAGGAACAATAGGAAGTTTGAATATGGACTCTATCTTAGATGATATCATTAATGTAAAATCTCTCACGCGTGATAATGGTACTGTGGTGAAAAACAATTGAGGAATTATTCTTACAACAAAAGGACACAAATAAGAGATCGAAAACCAATCTGGCAAAATGTTCACACCTGGTCAGTCTCGAACTGTTTCTGTTCAGTTGGTGAGAAACATGTTTAACCAACAGAAATTCTCACCATTACCCCTTCCTACCACAAAACATTACTTTAAAAAAATTTTTAACGTTTATTTACTTTTGAGAGAGAGAGAAATAGCATGAGTGGTGGGGTTGGTAGGGGGAGGCAGAGAGAGAGACACAGAATCTGAAGCTGGTTCCAGGCTCTGAGCAGGGCTCGAGCTCATGAACCGTGAGATCATGACTGAGCCGAAGTCTGGTGCTTAACTAGCTGAGACAGCCAGGTGCCCCAAAACATTTTATTATTTGAGCAACTTCCCCACCCACAAACAGAACTTATCTAAGAGATAAGAGTTTAACAGTCAGGGCTGTACGAACCATTTTCAGAACCTGAAGAGATTGAGTTACCAGGGGTGCACCACCCACAACGTTCACAGAGGCTTGCTGGACGTGCACACAGTCTTTCAGAAGCCACCTTTAATTCTTAGCTTTACATGGATGAAGGTGGATCCTGGAAATTTAGTTCACTAAAAAACAAACTGGATCGACACCATGGAGGAAATGCAAAGTAAAACCACAGTAAGATCCAACCACTTCGCTCCTACTAGGATGACTATGAACAAGTCCTGGGGAGCATGTGGAGGAGATGGAAGCCTCTGACACAGCTAGGGGGGAAGTAAAGTGGCACAGCTACTTTGGAAAACAAGTCTGCTGGTTAATCAAAAACTTACACAAAGAGGGGTGCCTGGGTGGTTCCGTTGGGTAAGCGCCCTGAATTGTACACTTTAAATGATGGGTTGTATAATGTGTGAATTATATATTCATAGAGCTTTTACTGAGAAAGCTGGGGGGTGCTCCTGGGGGGCTCAGTCGGTTGAGCGTCCAACTTTGGCTCAGGTCATGATCTCACGGTTTGTGAGTTCGAGCCCCGCGTCCAGCTCTGTGCTGAGCCCTTAGAGCCTGGAGCCTGCTTTGAATTCTGTGTCTCTGTCTCTCTCTGCCCCTTCCCTGCTCATGCTCTGTCTCTCTTGCTCTCAAAAATAAATAAAAACATTAAAAAAAAAAAGCTGGGAATGTGGTGCCTGGGTGGCTCAGAGGGTTGGACATCTGACACTCGATTCAGCTCAGATCAGCTCACCATCACAGGTGGTAACCTGAAGTCCTTGCCTCTGAACTCTCAGCTGCCACTAAAAAAAAGGAACCTCCAACACCTTCCATGGAAGCTTTCACACTAAGTTCCTGCAATTATCCCTGTTATTTTTGCCTACGAATCCCTCATTAATAAACAATGATACCTCACCAAACTCTGGGAATAACTTTGGTATCTTATGACAGCTGCATTCTAGAAATTTAACAGGCCATCATAACAGGGCTCAAAAATGGTATCCAGGGGCGCCTGGGTGGCTCAGGTAAGCGTCCGGCTTCAGCTCCAGTCGTGATCTCACGGTTCATGGGTTCGAGCCTCCTGTCGGGCTCTGTGCTGAGAGCTAGCTCAGAGCCTGGAGCCTGCTTCGGATTCTGTATCTCCCTCTCTCTCTGACCCTCCCTTGCTCGTGCTGTCTCTGTCTCTCAAAAATAAATTAAAAAAACATTTAAAAAAAATTTTTTAAATGGTATCCAGTGGCTACAGACACAAAACCTGGCCCTTTGTCCTATCAATCTGTAACTGACCTTATACAATTTGCATAAGAAATGGGGCTGGTGCTCTGAAGACCGCCCCATTCCAAAGAACCCTCCCCAAAGCCCACAATCTCTCTGTCACCAGAGTTTGGCATTTTGTGGACTCTCCTGTGACAACTGTTTCTCAAGGACCTGAAAAGAGTTCACGAGTCCTTTAGGGACTGCAATCTACACTTCCGACTTCAATGTGGCAACGTCTGGTATTGAAGTGTTGCTCTCTGGGGCGCCCAGGGGGCTCAGTCGGTTGAGCATCCAACTGTTGATTTCGGCTCAGGTCATGATCCCAGGGTTGTGGGATGGAGCCCCATGTCGGGCTCCGCGCTGCCAAGTGTGGGCCCTGCTTAAGATTCTCTTTCTTCTCCTCTGCCCCTTACCCCGCTTGTGCTCTCTGTCTCTAAAAATAAAAATAAAATGTTTTAGGGGCACTTGGGTGGCTCAGTTGGTTGGGTGCCGGACTGCGGCCCAGGTCATGATCTCAGAGTTTTGGGGTTTAAGCCCCGCACTGGGCTCTTGTGGTGACAGCTCAGAGACTGGAGTTGCTTCAGATTCTGTGTCTCCCTCTCTCTTGGCCCCTCCCCTGCTCATGCTTTCTCTCTCAAAAATAAATAAACATTTAAAAATTTTAAAATAATAAAATGTTTTTAAAATGTAGCTCTGGTGACTAAGGACAGTACGCCACATGGACCAGTGCACACCACAGTATAATACAGCCCAAGAGTATTCTAAAAGTGCTGTGTATTAGCCACCCTCCCTCATTTTATACTATTGTCAACATAAAACCCATTAAAACCCCCAGCTACCGGGGCTTCTGGGTGGTTCCGTCAATGAGGTGACTTCAGCTCAGGTCAGGATCTCACAGTTCATGCGTTCAAGCCTCGCTGTCAGCACAAAGCCAGCTTCGGATCTTCTGTTCACCTCTCTCTGCCCCTCCCCCACTGGCTCTCTCTCAAGGTAAGTAAACATAAAAGAATAAAGAAAAAATCCAGCTATTTACCTCCCTCCCGCTTATAAGATAGATCCTCTTTCGTTCTCAATTTCCTTCCATGTTGATCTGCTGGGTTTTCAATAATCTTAAAAAAAGAAATATACTAAAGAAATGATCTAAAACACTGTCATCCTAACGCTTCTTCATTCTCAGGTACACCTTCTAGCATTTAACCACATACATATATTATACTGTGAGCTACATACAGTTCTGCACACTTCCCCCCATTCTGAAACCACACATTTCCCTGGATGCTACAAATTCCGCTCACGTGCCCTTTAATGACGAGGACCTGTCTATGCGCCACACCTGATTAACCGCGCTGATCTTCCGTCTCTTAAACAAGGCAGTGATAAACATTTGTAATAATCATCACATGGCATATAGTTTTCCTTCTCTTGTATTACTTATTTGCTGAATTTCCAAAATTAGGCGCGCTGGAACAAAAAATGTGAACACTTAATATGGCCCAAAGCGTCACCAAATTGTTTTAGAATTTGATTTTTCAAAAAGTACAGGAACGGATGCATTTCGAGGTGTTTTTCTTCCGTTCTATTCGATGCACTTTTCTCACCCTGTCCTTACACAGACTCTGCACCTTTCTCGTCCTAGAGAGTGTGCGAGCTACACCGTCGCCAATGCCGGAAGTTTGAGAAAAAGACATAACCCAGCCTCACTTTCTAATCTTTTAATCATCGGCCAATCTGAGACACCTGACCTCACTTCTTATGCAAGATGATAAAATATTAACTCTGGCCAGGCCGAGGAGAGTTCTGTAGCCAGCATCTCTTACTAGGATGACCTATCAATTATGTTTAATTCAACTGTACGTTTGGCCAGCCTACATTTAAAGAAAGTTGCTGAATTATTTATTGTCAAATCTCTGGTGAAATCCAGAAACGCTATCAGTCTGTTCTCAAAATTCTTATGGTACAGAAACCTGAAAACAACAAAACACCAAGAAAAAAAAAGAAAAGAAGAAAACAGAATTTGACTACCAGGTTTATTTTTAGTGAACCCAACCTGACTCTTAGTGACCACTAATTTTTTTCATATCCTCTAAGTAATCCATTCTAGGCCAAGAAGGATATTATAATCACTGTTAACTGTGGTTCATTATGATGAGGGAAGATTGATGGGGAACGGATGGGTAAGAAAAAATAATTGACTTTTATATACCTATGTATGTACTGTTCAATTTTTTCAAAATGTTTATTAATTTTGAGAGAGAGAGAGAGAGAGAGAGAGCACAAGGCTCAGAAGAGAGAATCCCAAGCTGACTCCGAGCTGTCAGCACAGAGCCTGACGCGGGCCCCGATCCTATGCACCTCGAGATCACGACCTGAGATTCTCAAATGACTGGACCACCCAGGCGCCCAAAACACAGAACATATTTGAGCTAACAGGCTTTGCCTCTGCTCCTCAAGGCATGTCAGTAGTTCATTCAAGCCTCTTTTCAGGACCTCTCCTTGCTCTTGCTTACTCATTGTGGCAAACTTAAGTCTATCAGGCTACACTCCAAGAGGATGCTCTCTGTTCACTTCCTCTTTTTCTGTATTCCACTAGCTTTTCTCACAGTCTCCTCTCCACCCGCCCCAAGCTGGGAACCACAGTCAACAGGGAAGAGAATAGCAGGAATAGATTTGAGGTGGGCAGGCTCAGCTTGAAGGGACAAAAGACCATGGAATAGACGCGTCCCAGGTGGAGATGACAGTTTCAGAATTCAACAGCGCACAGATGCAATGGAAGCCAAGCCAGTGGACAATATACCTCCAGAACGCCTGTGCTGCAACATTACCTGGAGAAATCACGGAGGAACTTAGTATTTTTTGAATGGATGCCTCAAAGACCATGTTGCAAGGCTCTAGCTTTAAGAGATGGGAGTTAGGGAAAGCCCAAAGCTACTAGTTCAGCAAGTGGTACTTCTGCCTTTAAGTTACCAGACTCTCAGAGAGTCAGCATGGGAGTCAGAAAATTTAAGAAAAGAAAAGATTCTGGAAGTCACATCAACTCCTTTTTACACTCAAAGAAATAAATCTAAAGGCAGAGAACTTTGGGCAGTAAATGGTCTGGTTTGCAGGCAAAGAAAATGTGCTTGAACTCTGAAGTGTAAGGAAAATAATGCCCAGAGAACTTGTCAAAACCTTAGAGTTGGTGGGCGCTGTGGAGTGTCTCTTTGGCTGTTGAAAGACAGACGGGCTGAACAGTATTCACCTGTGAACAGTCCAGAGACACAATGGCTCCACTAGCATTCCCTCCCATACAAAGCCTGCTGTTCGTAATAAAAACTAGAAAGGCTTTAGGGATTTTCTTTACGGACGTGGGGAGGAAAAGGAAAACAAGGACGTTCTAAACTTTCTTGTAAATTTATACCAGACACGATATGTTGAAAAGGAAAATACCAATAAATCAAATGTTTGAACTTTTAAGTCAACTGCCTGTGTTTCTGCTTCAAATAGAATTCCCAATATAAGAGCCAACCCAATAATGAAATAAATGTATAGCCCAAACTACAATTATGTTTCCATACAAATATGATCAAGATTCCATAGTCTGCATTTAGGATGGCCAAGGTAGTGGAAAATTGACTTCAGTTGTGTAGACATTTCTCGGAGGCCACGCTACAGCACTACCATGGAAAAGTACTTACAATTAAACACACAATGTTTACGTTCTTGATTATATTGATTAAAAGGGAGAAAAATGCATAGACGATCAAAAGGAAACATTTAATTAATAAACAGTTGGTTTTGGGGGACATCTGAGTGGCTTAGTCGGTTAAGCATCCAACTGGGACCCTGATCAGGATCTCACGGTTTATGAGTGGGAGCCCTGCCAGGCTCTATGCTGTTAGCCTGGAGCCCACTTCAGATCCTCTGTCTTCCTCTCTCTACCTCTCCCCCATTCGTGCTTGCTCCTCAAAAATAATTAACATAAAAAAAGGATGTAACTTGGGGAATAAAGAAAAAGGGAATGGTAAGTGCGTAAACAGAAGCGAAGAAAAGTGTGGAGCATAAGCAGAGGGCCTCTCCAATTATAGGGGTCCAAGGTGCTTCTAACTTTATAACCGCCTACATCTATAAAGCAATTGTATGCACAGAAAAATGGGTAGAAGCAAGAAGACTGGGTGGTTTTTCAACGTTTAGTAACTATTTCCCTTCAACCTTATTTCCATTTTGTTTGCCTTTGTGGAAGAGCAGCTTACGAACACTCAGTGTGGCTCCTACCTATTCAGTGGCCCAAGCAGTGGGCGCTTCAGATAGGAAGACTAGTTTTTAGATGAACGTTGCATGTATGGCATAGACCATTTAAAATTTGGGAATAAGGAAAAGATCTAAGGAACCAGAACTGGAACCAACAAAACTTCATGGTGGACTGGTCATTGAGAAATGACAGGAAGAGAAGAGCAAGACAAGGATACCATTCTCCAAGATGGTGACGATGCCAAAGGAGAGATCCCCTTTATGGGAAGACAGGGGGGCCAAAGGGACAGAAGGAATGCTCCCCTTGAGGTAAACTTGTCTAATACACATGGGATGGAAACTTGGTGGACAAAATTTAGTGTTAAAACCCTGGGAAAGGACAAAAATCTCCTAAGGACTATGCCTTGATCACAGACAGCACATCAGCTGGGAGATGGTCCCAAGGGAGGAAATGTGTTTGAAATGGAATGGAGTTCCTCAGGGTCCAGTAGGACGGATGATGCACTGAAATGTCAGGCAAGCAGAGCAAAACAGGAAGGGACAAGAGGGTGATTGCAGGAGCCTGGCATTCCGTTATAGTCAAATTAGGAAAGTAAGTAGTATTGCTTCTCGTTCAGGCTGTGTGACTTACCTCCAAACCCAAGTTGCCCTTGCAGCCCAGCATCAGACACTTTCAGGCCATGACGGAGTGGGAAGAGAGGGGACAATGGAGATAAAAGGGTGGCTAATGAAGATGAATCGTTTGCCACTTAAAGATATAGTAATATATCCTAAAAGACCTAGAAAAACAGTGCATTGGTACCTTAAGAGTTGTCTAGTGTCCCATTAGTTAATAAAAGACATTGAAGGAAAAGGAAGAGGAGGAGGAGAAGAGGAGAAGGAGGAAGAGGAGGGGGAGAGGGGAGGACATGGAGGAGGAAAGGGGGAAGGAGAAGAACGAAGAAAAAAGAAGAAAGAAGAGACATGTTCTCTTTGGCCTCAGAGACCAGATACCTTCATCCTGCAGTGGTTCTGGACCCACCAGCCCCAAAACTGGGACTGGGGCCAACCACAGGGAGACCCTGGGATTAAACTCAAGAGCTAGTGAAACAAAAGCCCTACTTCCTAGTTCAAATTTCACTTTGGTGGAACATTTTTTAAATTTTATTTGGCGGGGAGGAGGGCCTCCCGGGTGGTTCGGTTGGTTGAATGCCAGACTTCAGCTCAGGTCATGATCTCGAAGTTCATGGGTTCAGAGCTCTATGCTGGGCTCTGTGCTGACAGCTCAGAGCCTGGAATCTGCTTCATATTTGATGTCTCCCTCTCTCTCTGCCCCTCTCCTGCTCATGCTGTCTCTCTCTCTCAAAAACAAATAAGCATTAAAAGAGAGAGAGAGAGAGAGAGCACGTGCGCACGAGTGGGGGAGGGGCAGAGAGGGAGGGAGAGAGAGAATCCCAAGCAGGCTCCTCAATATCAGCACAGAACCTGACTCACAGCTTGAACTCCAAAACCGTGATATTATGACCTAAGCCAACACCAAGAGTCTGATTCTTAACCAACTGAGCCATGCAGGCACCCCTGCTGGCTCATTTTTAAAAATGGGGATGATACTACTTACTGCTGGGAGCTATGACGTCTTGGTAAAACAAAAGTCCGTAGTGGTGCCCCCGCAAGCTGCCCATTATCTAATGGGGTCCTCAAAAACCAACAAACATTAGTGAGTTGACAGTCACTGAGGAGGAACTTCATTTTTTATATTCCTATATGTACGTGACCCTTAAGGCTTCTGTATTATGAATTCATTCTCTACAGGTTTCAACCTTGAAAATAACACAGAAACACACCCGGAAACAACCCTGTCAGGAGCCCCGAGACTTGGACAAAGCACTGGCATCAAGTTAGTGCTTTCTGTGAGATTACACACAAAAGTTACACTGAAGAAAAACGGGTCAATAAGCAGGCATATTCAATGAATACATATTTTGTATACACTAACTTAAAAAATAAACCCAGTAGGGGCACCTGAGTGGCTCAGTCGGTTAAGCCTCCGGCTTCGGCTCAGGTCAGATCTCACGTTCGTGGGTTCTAGCCCCGCGTCAGGCTCTGTGCTGACAGCTAGCTCAGAGGCTGGAGCCTGCTTCCTGTTCTGTGTCTCCTTCTCTCTCTGCCCCTCCCCTCTCATGCTCTATCTCTCTCTGTATCAAAAATAAATAAAACATTAAAAAAATAAAATAAACCCAGTGATAGCAAATACTAAGAAGTGAGAATCAATTCCTCAAGCCTAGATTGAACTGTTCCAGCTTATTATGGCCTAAAACAATCTCACAAGAATTGTCTTTTTAATTTTTTTAATGTTTATTTTTGACAGAGAAAGAGAAGGAAGAGCAGAGAGAAGAGAGAGAGAGAGAGGGACAGAGGATCTAAAGTGGCTCTGTGCAGACAGCAGAGTGCCTGACACGGGGCTCAAACCCCAAAACACAAGACCACGACCCAAGTCGAAGTTGGATGCTCGTGACCGAGCCACCCAGGCACCCCTCATTTCTTGTTAATATTATTTATTTTTAAGGGAGAGAGACGGAGCTCTGGAGAAGAGAATCCCAAGCAGACTCTGTGCTGTCAGCCCAGAGCCCCATGCAGGGCTTGATCTTATGAACCAGGAGATCATGACCTGAGATGAAATCAAGAGTCTAACACCCAACCGACTGAGCCATGCAGGCACCCTGACTTTTAGATTTTAAAAGCAGCAGCTTCCTTAAAAATGTTGCTTAGTTGCAATCTCAAATACAGTTATTTGCTTTGATTTGCTTTGATCAGACTCAAGAAAAAATAAATTCGTGTCTTTCTCAACTTTTTATCCAGAGCCCATATAAGCCAGCTTATCAGCTCATAGCAAAGGAATCATAAACTTTTGAGGATTTCTCCTTCTTCATGACCATAAAAAGCAACAAACGGATGACATTTCTTTTTATGCTTATTTGCCAGAGGACGAAATTGCAATTCCATTCAAGAAGGCTCTATTTTGACCTTCCCCTGATCTCCGTTCAAGTTCAAACACAGTTACAATATCACCAGTATTCACTGCAGGAGCTGGAAAGGGTCTGAAGAACACAGTAATTTACGGCATTTAACTCCACAGTAGTCCATTTGTCTTTAGCTCCAGAAAATATGGTCAAGGGACAGTCTGAAGGCATAACATGACTCGTGTTAGGATGTTCAGCTCTATGTGCAATTAAGTACCACAGAAATTGAATC
>NC_043706.1:130442596-130457891 GCF_006229205.1 Suricata suricatta | reverse complement strand
ATATTTGTCTTTCTCTGACTAATTTCACTTAGCATGATACCCTCCAGTTCCATCCACAGTTGCAAATGGCCAGATTTCATTTTTTGATTGCCGAGTGTGTGTGTGTGTGTGTGTGTGTGTGTGTGTATACTACCTTTTCTTTATCCATTCATCCATCAATGGACCTTTGTCAGCCCCCAAAATTTAAAAATTTTTTTTAATGTTTTATTTATTTTTGATACAGAGAGAGATAGAGCATGAGAGGGGAAGGGGCAGAGAGAGAAGGACACAGAACCGGAAGCAGGCTCCAGGCTCTGAGCTAGCTGTCAGCACAGAGCCTGACGAGGGGCTCGAATCCACGAACGTGAGATCTGACCTGAGCCGAAGTCGGAGGCTTAACCGACTGAGCCACCCAGGCGCCCCGTTGCCCCCAAAATTTTAATCATCCTTGCTGTTGCCTCAATTTTCTACTTCCTCAGCCCTCCCCCCACCATTAGCAAGTCTAGACATCTCGTACTAAGGATAGGAAAATATGAAATATTTCATCTCAGGATAATGAGGCATTTCCCTAATAACATACATTTAATAAAAGCTGGGACATTTTCCATATATTTTCCCATTTTAACCAGAGAGGGGGAATCTCTCTGCATGTGGCTCATTTAAAAATCAGACACATAGGGGGTGTCTGGGCGGCTCAGTTAGTTGAACACCCGACTTTGGTTCAGGTCATGACCTCACAGTTGGTGAGTTTGAGCCCTGCATCAGGCTCTGTGCTGACAGCTCAGAGCCTGGAGTCTGCTTTGGATTCTGTGTCTCCCTCTCTCTCTCTGCCTCTTCCCCGCTAACACTCTGTCATTCTCTCTAAAAAAAAAATGAGCATAAAACATTTTTTTAAATACTAACATACTAAAGGTTCTGTGAAATCCTGCAGTTAAGAGTCTATAGCCTCACTTTTCCTAAGACTATTTTTCACTTGTTATTTCTCCTAATATGACAAGGTTCTCTCTTGCTTCATTGTATCACTTCTCAATCTTTATTATTATTTTACTATTTTTCAATATTCTTGCCTCCTTTGAAGGGTCTCCATTCTTCAACAATTCACCATCAATTCTATTTCCTCTATCTTCGCTGGGGCTGCTATGACAAAGGACCACGGCTTAGGCAACAAACGTGTATTTCTCACAGTCCTGGAAGCAGGGAGTCCAAGGTGAAGGTCTGGGTCTTGCTGAGAGCACCCTTCCCAGTTTGCGGAGGACCGTCTCCTCCTTGATTCCCCACATGGCAGTGAGAGAGAGAGCAAGCTACCTGCAGTCGCTTCTTGTAAGGTAACTAATCCCATAATGATGGCTCCACCTTCATGATCTATCACTTCCCAAAGGCCCCATCTCCTAATCCCATCGCATAGAGTGTTCGAGTCCCTGCATATGAATTTGCGGGGGACACTCCGTGCACAGCATCCTCTATGTCCCCTTTCCTGGTACCTCACTTCGTGCTCCCTCTTGCCTTCAGACCTGTCACGGTCATGCCTCTTGTCCAACACTCAGTCACAATATGGCTTCCATGAGCTTAAGTCCACAAGAAACTGTGGGCACTGTGGTCTTAGTAGTTACAGGAAACTCAGCTGGTCCCCTGCAGGGCTTATCACCCACTGCAAAGAAAGACACCTTTCCAGCCTCTGTTCACCTAAAAGGAACTCTGATTTTCCCTTTCTCCATAAATATGTTTATACATAGTCTACTACTACCACTTGCATACATACTCTTTAAATAATTTCTAGTCTGAGATCATGCAATTAAGAAAAAAAAAACAAACCACTTACTCAATCACATCTATGACTTTTCCAGTCACTAACCTAGAGCCGTACCTTGGTTTCGGCGTCATGAGGTGGATCTACTGCTTCTAGACCAGCCCTCCTCTAGGCTGAGAAGTGAATTCAGATGCCTAATTTGCCGAAGACTAAAGCACACTGGGTAAAGAAGAAGCAAGGAGCCAAGGATCATAGGGGCTGCTTGAGAAACTTTCTCTGACAAATGTAATACTTTAAACCATGGCCTACTTCCCTGACTACTTAAGCATTCTTTGCATTCCTTCCTGTCCTGGAGGACTGTTTATCAGGCACAGTTCCAGAAGCGACTTGAAATCTCACTCTCTAGATAACATTGTTCGTCCTCTTTGGTCTCCACAGACTCTGCATATAGGACAAAAACCTTTTGAGCATTAACAAAGTCTTAGTATGCTTTAATTGGTGTGAAAAGATCAACCGACCGTGTTTTAATCAAAGCAAACCAGCTCTCTATATTGTAACTGAGAGACTGATCTAAAATTGCCATCAAATTGAGTTTAAAGTTAATTTAAGTTCTTGGGATGCCTGGGTGGCTCAGTCGGTTGAGTGTCCAGCTTCGGCTCAGGTCATGGTCTCACAGTTCGTGAGTTCGAGCCCTGCATCGGGCTCTGTGCTGGCAGCTCAGGGCCTGGAGCCTGCTCAGATTCTGTGGTCTCCCTCTCTCTCTGCCCCTCCCCTGCTCATGATCTGTCTCTCTCTGTCTCTCAAAAACAAATGTTTAAAAAATAAAAAAACAATAAAATTAACTTAAACTCTTCAAAGTTTTACAAAGAAAAAATATCATATATAAAACCAGATCAACTGGGGGTTTGCCCCCATTAACGTCAACTATTTTTGTTTAAATTTTATACACTAATTTTTGTTAGGACTGGAGAAAAGATGGTAATAATCGAGACTGATTTAGTAAACATTCGTGGTGACATTTTCCACTGCTTTTCACTAACTTTCTTCATAGAAAACAGAGCCCAAGAACAGAAATTTCCATTTAAATATTTAGATTAACACTACAGAAGTCAGAAACTCATGTCTAAGCGCTGAATCACTAAATTATACACCTGAAACTAATGACAAATACAAACTAGAGAGAGAGAGAGAGAAATTCCTGTTTAAATATTGGTTAAACATGTCATTTCTAAAATAATTAAGAAAAATTCATCAGAGAGCCTGGCTAATTCTTAGCAATTTCCTATAGCATCACCCTTACTCTCCAATGCACTGCACACAGTGTATACTGACTTTAAATGCAAAGAAGATAGCCCACATCTAAGACTGAACTTAGCCTGCCTGCTAAGTTGTGACAGGTACAGAGTAATAAAATGGTTATCCAAATGAAAGACAACTTCAAACCAGTTCCTTAAGAGATATTCTACACAGTTTGCTAACTTGGTGAAACATTATCACCCAGCACTGAAAATGTAAAAAAAAACAAAAAAAAAGATTAAAAACTATTAAAGACATCAGTAATCTTGTTTTCTACATAACAATATATATTTTATGGAGTCAGGCAAACTATCAGGGGTGCAATGAAACATTGTTTTAAATAAAACCGGTCAATATTAGGGCGTGATGATTGAAAACGGTCCTTGCGGCAGACCGAGCGTGCAGCGTGCAATGGTTCGATTCAGTATGAAATCATATGCTCAAAGTGGTGAACCATAAATCGCCCCCTGGACAAAACAGAGGGGAAGAGAGTGGAGATGGAAAAAATTACCAAGAAATGTCTTACTTGAAAGTAAAGGTAAACATTCCCCAAGTTACCTCGATTCCTTGCCTACAAGTGGAAGGAATGCTGGTCAACCATCACTGATGTAGATTTTGGGTGGTCCTGACATGCGGGGTAGGAGTCACTGCTGTAAGAAGCAGTGGGTCCGATAGCTGTTCAATCCATTGGCATCTGGTCTACCTAGTTTTCTATTAATATTCACTTTTGTTTCCACTTTGTCCACAGCCAAGACCCTAAGTTCCTTCTTGCTTATCCTTCTATACTTGACCTTCCCCTAGGCCTCCCACACGCACCACCCTGTGGTCCCGGACTGCACCCAATGCCATTCGTCTCTGCTCTGACAGGGGCGGCTGTTAGGGAAACGGTATTGTGCTCATGGCAGCCCTCTGTCATTACCTATAGTCTGCGGCAAACTTCTTTTTCAAAAGTCCCAACTTGTTACTACCAAGTGATGTTCTCCCTTCCAGAGATCCTGTCTTGGTGCGGGCACACTTACGGCAATAGACAATTAACCGCAACCTACGCCATGAGCAGAAGGCTCCTGCCTGGCCCAAGTACTCTGCAGTCGAAGTCTTGACATCTCAGTTACCGTAGACTGTCCTCATGCCAAGCCTATGCCCTGCACCCAATCCCCACTGCTCCCGGTGAGTATCTGATACATTACCAGATTGTGCAAATGTTAGCCAGCAACGACCTCCCCCAAACACCCCTTCTGGCCTCGTCCCTGCCTGCCCCCCACTCTCCCATCCCATCCCTTCACGCAGCATCTGCATCTGTGTTTTGTTCTTCATGAGCAGAGCCTTCCCTGGCTCTCGGCTGCCTGGGCAGCATTCCCGATGCAGCGTGTCCTTTCCCTCCCTCCCTTAAAGCACGCAGCTCCTTCATCCGCTGGTACTTCCTGGCCTCCCAACTAATGGCCTCATGCATCTGCCACACTCTCCAAAATGTTCTTTTCTCTCTACAGCCGCTCTTGGACAATTTACTGAGGACACACACACCAGGCAATGGCAATTTTTCTACTGTGTATCCAGGTTATCTGAGCCATTACTATTGAGTATTTCCTAGAGGGACCCTGTGCCTGCACGCAGATTGTGAGGCACTCAGATAATGCTGCGTGTTGTCATCTCTCCATTTCTCAAAGCACCTAGACCAATGCCTTTCACATGGTAAGTGATTATGGAAAACCTGAATTGTTTTTTAATGTTTATTTTTATGAGAGACAGAGTTCGAGGGAGGGAGGGGCAGAGAGAGGGGGAGACACAGAATCTGAAGCAGGCTCCAGGCTCTGAGCCTGACGCGGGGCTCAAACCCACCAACCGTGAGATCATGACCTGAGCCGAAATCAGATGCTCAACTTACTGAGCCACCCAGGCGCCCCTACACTTGACTATTTTTAATGCATGTTATTACACACAAAGAAAAATTAAGTTTAGAAGAGAACATCTACTTTCCAGTTACTTTTTTATATTTACATACGTATAAACTTACCAAAGCCATGGCAGACCTGAATAATGTGGTATCTCTGGTGTCTCGATGGGGACCCCCAAATGCGAGGCAACCCTTGGGTCGAAGCCGGTGGTGTGGGGCAATGAAAAGATTCACCGAGGCAGAACAAAGGAGATAAAAATTTATTTAAAAATTTTTTTTTTAATGTTTAGTTATTTTTAAGAGTGAGAAACAGGGAGTGAGTGGGGAGGGGCAGAGAGAGGGAGACACAGAATCTGAAACAGGCTTGACTCTGAGCTGTCAGCACAGAGCCCAACACAGGGCTAGAACTTACAACCCGGAAGACCATGGCCGGAGCCCAAGTCGGACGCCCGGGAGGTGTTTATTAAATACACTGCAAGAAAGCAGCGGGCAGGAGAGCAAGGGAGACAAGATCTGCACCAAAGTGGTGGGCGGGGCTGTATTTAAGGCAGGAAGGTGAAGAGGTTTGGGATTTTCCCTTTCTGGGTAACTGCCTGCTTGTAAGTAGACCACTGTCAGTTAGGGCCTGTGGGTATTTTCAGGTGGGTCACCCGGTGGGCCATTCTGTGTTCAGCCCCGTGGTCCCTGTGGGCCCTTTTGCCTCGGTCAAGTTTCCGCTGCTCAAGATTTTTGTCTAAAAGTGGCCTCTACAGGTAACACCTGAGTTGTAAACTGTAAATGTATTTTAAACCCCAGGCTAGCTATTATAACTGATTACATTTTAGCCACTCCCTTAATGCTTTCAAGTTACTATAATACAAATAAGCACAGCAGGAAACTTTTCCAAGTAAAAAGAAATCAGTAAGCAACAGATCTATGGATATGTGGGGAAAAGGGTTGTAAACAGAAAGGACTATTTCAATTAATTGGAAACAATAAGTAACTGGTATGGAAAACAAATTTGGATCTCTCCCTCCAGACATAAAACAACTCATTGCTAGAGAGTATGTGGACAGAAAAGCTTGTGACTTTCTTAGCCCTGAGCTCTTGTGGTTCCTTCTTCTTTCCATCCCCAGTCCTGGCACTGTGCCTGGAGCAGAGGAGAGAGAAAAGACATGTTTATGGAATCAAGACTGAGTAGCAAATACATGGTGGGCAAGGCCACAACCCTATTCTGATCTTCGACGACTTGGTGAGGTTTTAAGGTATCTTGGGGGAGTTCCGCACCATCTGAATACTGTCCGCAAGCCCAACACTGCAGAAGTTTGAAACTGATAAACGAAGGAGGAGGTTTAAGAGGCTCCGGGTAGAAATGAAAATGAACATAGACAAGAAGTTCCCTTCGTGCCCAAAAGGATAATGGCATGGAATTCACCATCTATTTATCCTGAAGAGCACATTCCATTTAGAAAAGCCTTCACTGGTGCACACTTCTTCTCCATGCAGTAGAATAAAGGACGGAATTATGTAGGAGAATATTTCCCTTTATTTGCTCCTGATTATGTGAGGAGCGGAGTGCCGACTCTTCCAACATCATCTGAAACGCTCCCTCCTGCCCGCACACGCTCCAACCTGTCAAATCTGTGCTGTCCCCCAAACACCTCTCCCTGGCCCTCGGTGGGCCCCATAGCCGGCCCCTCCTTCCTTAAGGCAATGACAGCCACACCAGGCAAATGCGAATACCCGGTGGGCAGCAAGGCTGCTGATTATCTGAGGTTTGATTGCCTGGGATTTGGGTTCAACGCATCTAGGATGGTCTTTGAAAAGCTCCCAGGTCACTCAATGGTGCAACCAGGTTAGCAATGTCTGCATCTAACAAACAGAAGATGAGCCAATGAGTGGCAATAATTCCCCTTTTTAAATTCTAGCTTGTCTCATTTACAAATCAAACGCTTTGACGTTTAGTAAATTGATATTTACTCAAACTGGGACTATGGTTAGGCGGAATGAAACCACATGGCTCTCCATACTCCACCCTTTTTTTAAAATGTTTATTTTTGAGAGAGAGACAGAGTGTGAGCAGGGGAGGGGAGGAGAAAGAAACAGAATCTGAAGCAGGCTCAAGGCTCAGAGCCTGATGCGGGGCTCGAACTCAAGAATGGCAAGATTCTGACTTGAACTGGAACCGGACGCTTGACTGTCTGAGCCACCCATCCACCCCACTTTTTAAAAAACATCACAGAGAAGCTGCATGGAAGACAAAAACCTGTAAACTTGCATGAATCCATGTACTAAGAGAAACCCAACAGGTCTGGGAAAGATCTTGTTGTTTCTGTGCTTTGAGAACCTACCCTTTTTCTGGGAAATCACATTTATTCCAGTTGATAGCCAGGCTGTAGTTTGTCACAGAACGAGAAGTGAACCCAGGGGAGGACCTTCAGCCTATGGTTTTCCCAGGAGTGGAATTCTGTTGCCCCCCCAGTCCCAGGTTCCACCATTTCATGGATCAGAAGTATGAAGAAATTTCTGGCAACTGGATGATTTTTTAGACTGTTCCCAGAGGAGAAATTTTAAAATTGATTGCTAAAGAAGTAGGTCACTGTCCAAGTAAATAAAATTAAGACCGTTTACAAATTTGGAAAGAAATGAGTAAACACATGTAGAACCTCGGCCACATTTTTACTTTTTTTTTAAACATTTATTCATTTTTGAGAGAGAGAGAGAGAGAGAGAGAGAGAGAGAGTGAGAGACACAGAGTGTGAGCGGGGGAGGGGTAGAGAGAGAGGGAGACACAGAATCCGGAAGCAGGTTCCAGGCTCTGAGCTGTCAGCCCAGAGCCCAACACCGGGCTCGAATTCACAAACCTCGAGATCATGACCTGAGCTGAAGTCAGAAGCTTAACCGACTGAGCCACCCAGGCGCCCCCCTTTTGACTCTTAAACTTGCTTTGCCCTATTTTGAATAACTTTGGGGTGGGGTAGGGAAGTCTTTAAAAATTAACAGTAAAATCAACCATATCCTTTAATGCTCCAGAAGCCAGTCTAGTTTATGATACGGTGGCACAGAGAGGAACAGCGTATGGCCAATATACATAATTAAAAACACATCAAGGCGGGGCGTCTGGGTGGCTCAGTCGGTTAAGCCTCCGACTTCGGCTCAGGTCAGATCTCACATTCATGGGTTCGAGCTCCCCGTCAGGCTCTGTGCTGACAGCTAGCTCGGAGCCTGGAGCCTGCTTCCGGTTCTGTGTCTCCTCTCTCTGCCCCTCCCCCTCTCATGCTCTGTCTCTCTCTGTATCAAAAATAAATAAAACATTAAAAAAAATTTAAAAAAAATTAAAAAAAAAACACATCAAGGCCAACTTGGGTGCAGAATGGCAAATATTAACAAATCTGCCCTGCACTGAGGCAAATCATCCAAAAACCCGTGATCTTCAGAGTGGGGATGCAAAGTGCACAGCATCTCCCTCGGAAGTAAATTCAGCAAGGGCTGTCTAAATTCTAAATGCATACAAACTGTTCTGAGTAAGCAGTTCCACTTTCGGAAATCTATCCTAGAGACACATTTGAACACACACAAAGATACGAGAGCTAGCATATTCCCTGGGTCAATTTAATAGAGCAAGAGACTACGAAAATGTCAATGTAAACACAAGGGACTGGTTAAACTTATTCTGAATTTCAAAGCATAAAGGGAAAATTTATGTAGCCATTATAAAGAATGGGGGTGGGGGGGTTATGGTGGCTCAGTCACTTCAGCGGCCAACTCTTGATTTTGGCTCAGGTCATGATCTCACTCCATGAGTTCAAGCCCCACATCAGGCTCTGTGCTAAAAGCTCAGAACCTGAAGCCTGCTTTGGATTCTGTATCTCCCTCTGTCTCTGCTCCGCCCCTGCTCATTGTCTGTCTGTCTGTCTCTCTCAAAAATAAACATTAAAAAAAGTTTTTAAGTAAAAAATAAGATATTAAAAAATTTGTAAAAAAAAGAATGCACAACTTCTGGTCTCAGGGTCTTGAGCTCAAGCCCCACGTTGTGTAGAGATTACTTAAAAAATAATGGGCCTATTCTTATTTCTATACTCTACATGCATCAAGTTTTTGAAAGAACATGCAAAAAACCACCAACACGGTTTCAAACTATCCACAGTGAACACTTGGGGGTTTCGAGGGAACAGGACACTTACTTTCTGCCAACATACTCTACAAACCCAAGTTCTCAACCATTAATGTTTTTAGGAGAATAAATATTAGGGGCTCCCAGATGGTTCGGTTGGGAGAGCACGGGACTCCTAATTTCGGGTTGTGAATGCGAGCCCCAGGCTGGGTGCAGAGATGACTTTTTAAAAAATCTTAAAAGTAGGGACGCCTGGGTGGCTCAGTCGGTTAAGCCTCCGGCTTCGGCTCAGGTCAGATCTCACGTTCGTGGATTCGAGCCCCACGTCAGGGTCTGTGCTGACAGCTAGCTCAGAGCCTGGAGCCTGCTTCCAGTTCTGTGTCTCCTTCTCTCTCTGCCCCTCCCCCTCTCATGCTCTGTCTCTGTATCAAAAATAAATAAAACATTTAAAAAAAAAAAGTTTTAAAAATCTTAAAAGTATATCCTATTACGCAACGATTTGAAATAAAAATTATTTCAATAAGAATAAATAAGGACTTTTGATCTTATGAAGATGTTATGATTTAAGAATGTCAGATTATAGTTTTAAATAACTCAATTTCTCATAAGTAACATGAATGTATGGATAATTGAAATTATTATAGATTATTTCCCTAATCCTTTTTAGAGTTGGAAACAAAAGGTTGACCATACAAAACCCTACCTTTAGCACATCTAAAAAAGTGCCAATTAATAATCCAAAATCTAAAAATTTTTTTAATATTTATTTTTGAGAGACAGAGAAATAGAGCATTAGGAAGCACAGAGAGAGAAGGAGACACAGAATCTGAAGCAGGCTTCAGGCTCGGAGCTGTCAGCACAGAGCCCGACACGTGGCTCAAACGACCGTGAGATCATGACCCGAGCTGAAGTCGGCCATTTAGCTGACTGAGCCACCCAGGCGCCCCTAATAATCCAAAATCGAAATAGACAAGTCAAATAACTGTAAGTATAGATTTTTAAAATTTATATTAAATAAGTTCACACATTTATAAGATATAGTGCTTCTCCCTTCCAAACTGAGTTTTTTCATATTTCCAGTTATTTTAAAATAAAACATTCTAAATTATAATTTTTTCAGGTTATAAGAAAATGAAGAATTGGGTTCAAGGATATTTAGTTTTGTTTTGTTCCCTTCTTTGTATTTTATTTATATTTATTTGTTTTGAGAGACAGAGAGAGACAGAGCGAGAGCAGGGGAGAGACAGACAGAGAGGGAGACACAGAATCTGAAGCAGGCTCCAGGGTCTGAGCTGTCAGTAAAGAGCCCGACACGAGGTTCGAACCCAGGAACCATGAGATCATGACCTAAGCTGAAGTCAGACACTTAACTGACTGAGCCACCCAGAGGCCCCAGTTTTTTTTTCATGAGATCAAAGTACCAATAAATTTTTCTCAGTGCTATAAATCCGAATTTTTACGTAATGAATAGCCTAGCCTACCGCATACAGAATCACCAGGGCCAAGGATGAGCTTGATATCCTTGCAGGGGGATTCTAGAACACTGAGTTAAAGCTGATGGAGAAAAAGAAACAATTTCATAATTCCTTTTTTAAAATGTTTATTTATTTTTGAAAAACAGAGATAGACAGAGCATGAGCAGGGGAGGGGCAGAGAGAGAGGGAGAGACAGAATCCAAAGCAGGCTCCAGGCTCCAAGCCCTCAGCACAGAGCCTGACTCGGGGCACGAACTCACAAACCAAACCGTGAGATCATGACCTGACCCGAAGTTGGAAGCCCAAACCAACTGAGCCACCCAGGTGCCACTCATAATACCTTTTTAAAGCAAAACATTTTGTTTATTTTATTAATTATCCTATAAAATACCAAATTAGAATAATCCTTCTTCACTTTAAAGTGATCTGAGACAGGTATTAGACAGTTGAAAGTGGATTCAACAGGATGCACTGTCCGAGTTCAGTTCATCATAGAAGGGGAGAACTTCAAGTGGAAATTTCGACAGAGCTCACACATGCCCTCACCTAAGCCTACAGTACAAGGCCGGTAGGGATCTAAGGGCCGGCATTGCGCTGCGGTCCCACAGGCTTATCTATCCTAAGTGATCCTCCTCACACCCGTATCTCCAAATTTGGGACTGTGCTCTACTTAAAGTAGCACCTCTTGGAATCTGGGGGAAATCCACGGGAATGCAGGTAGCCTGTATCCACCAAACACGGCTCTGTTAACACGTAATTCTCTCCTAGCCATTCTCAATTCTGGCCCTTTTAACACTGGTGACGTAATCACGGTAAGGTCATCTACGTCCTCTGTTCCTGTTTTGTAAACAGAAACAAGTGGGAGAAAGCATCCCACCTCAGGCTGGGAAGGATTAAGAAATGCAGCTGGCCAACCCAACGGTCTGTTTTTATGCGCGGAGGGCAAAGACAGCCTTAAATCTACCAGTCAGACGAGGGCTTCTTCTATCTGAGTACATCCTTATGTTCTGGTGGTTCACAGCTCCTGTAACCGAATGGGACCACAGCCAGGAGCGAAGATTGTATCGATTGTACCGTGATTAGGTCCCCATTTCCCACCTGCCAGGGACACCAGCCTCGCTGTTCAACTGCTCCATTTTCAGCCCTGAAGTCATTGCTCTAGCAAGAAATACAAGAAGGATAATTCAGAGAATTATGATGGTACAAACTTAACTGGGCTTAAGAAATCAAGATTTTGGGGCGCCTGAGTGGCTCAGTCGGTTAAGCCTCTGACTTCGGCTCAGGTCAGATCTCACGTCCGTGGGTCTGAGCCCCGCGTCAGACTCTGTGCTGACAGCTCAGAGCCTGGAGCCTGCTTCAGATTCTGTGTCTCCTTCTCTCTGCCCCTCCCCCTCTCATGCTCTGTCTCTCTCTGTATCAAAAATAAATAAAACATTAAAAAAATTTAAAAAAAATTGTGAACAGATCATTATACCTAAAGCTTACCCTGTTAAAAAATAATTTAAAAAAACAGATGATTGGGGCTCCTGGGTGGGTCAGTCAGTTAAGTGACTCTTGATCTCTCCGACTCAGGTCATGATCTCACAGTTCACGAGTTTAAACCCTGTATCAGGCTCTGCTTGGAATTCTCTCTCTCCCTCTCTCTGCTCCTCCCCTGCTCGCTCGCCCTCTGTCTCTCAAAATAAATAAATAAACTTTTAAAAAATCTGTAAAGAAATAAAATAAAAACAGATGATAGAGGAGTATGAGCTTTATTTAGTAATTGCATTTGGGTAATCTAATATTCCTGTCCCTGCTGCGGCCAAAATGGCCAAGTCTCAAAATTAAAACTGATAAATAATTGAGTAAGCCATTTCGCCCCAGAATTTACATATGTAAGACCGTAAAAGATGAGGTAGATTCCATTTTACTGAAATATACCAGATAAACCCAGGACTTGCGCTTCCGGGCACCTAAATGTTAGCTTTAACGCTCCATTTGACCTGACAAGAGTGATATTCAATTAGTGTAATGTCTTTTAAGGAGCACTTAGTCAGAAAATGACTGATAAGCGAAATTAACAACAGAAAGGAGAAAGTAAACTGGATTGCTACATAGGCAGCATGCACGGGATATAAATATCATTTAGATGGGGAAAAGAAATCTGTAAATAGCCCTTAATTAATGATCAGCATCCTACCAGGGAAGAGGAGGTTGTATTAGTCTAAACCCCCAACTGTCCACACACCCAATCACGGCGGCTCAAGATGTAATTCATAACTAATTCAACCTATGAAGTGGTCTCACTTGAGACACTTGCATTTATAATATTGTGTTCATTCGCGATTAGAGACAATTGGAAATTGCAATGCTAACAAGCCACTTTATTTCTAGAGAAATAGAAAACAAAGACCCTCAATCAGAGTTTTTGCCAAAATATTCACTTGGTCTATTAATAACCAGACTAAACCAGCGGTGTAGTCACTGATACATGAGGCAGCTTGCAATAATGAGACGGTCAAAGGTGAAACTGTAGAAAAAGAAGATGGCCCAAGGTATTTCCCAGATTGACCAGTACAGTCAAAACCTGGAAGCCAGTACCAACCGACCCGCCAGGCAGCACGTCACACAGCGGCTGGGGAGGGGGGCCCTTGAGCAAAATCACAGATATGGTCCCTGTCCCGTGGAGAATTTACAAGAACCAGGAGAACACTCAGTCAAGTCACTAAACCCACAAATGTGGAAACTGCTGGAAGAAGGGTCCGTGGTGCTACCCGAGCCTGGAATGGCAGATGGGATTACTCGAAGGTCAGGACTGGGGTTTGACAGGGCAAAGAGGGGAGGCAAGAGCTATGTGCTGAGTCATTCTTAATTAAGGAGTCCTTTTGAAAGGATAGGTTTTCAAAACCTGAGTAATAAATTTTGCTAGTTGAAATGAAAAACGACACCATTTTCCGAGGATACATGTAAGTGTATTGATTTGTCTCCAAATTGATAACTGGGCAGGATGCCAAAAAGTTCAATGATATTCTAGACGTTATTTAAGTAATTTTTTTTTAAAGGAGGTGACTTGGCTGCTTCAAGATGGTGGTGACCAGGAAAAAGGGTGGATACGATTACGGGAAGACAAAGAGAATGGAAGGGGTATTTTTAAATGAACAAATTCAAGTTTACCAGACTTATTTAACGGATTAAGTATCCTATTTCAGCATGATCTGTTAAGAAAACCTGCAGTAAAAACCAAGGAAAAAATGTCCCCGATTGCAAGCTTTTAGTAATTATACCTTTCAAACGACTTTCATTACTGGACTCTAAATACTGCTTATGAGGCCACAGTTTGGCAGAAGTCAGCATCAAAAGGGGATGTACCGGATGTATTAAACCGTGAGTCAGATCTCAACAGGATAGTACCTTACTTAAGCGCACAGCTTAGGAGCCTCTTAGAAAATTAGCTCTTCCAAGGCACTTGGTACTTAGTACTACCAACAGCTCTAGGGATCACGGGTTCTACAAGTAGTTGTAAGTTAAAGACTTAGAGGTTATCTAATTAAGAACGCTCTCTCAGCCCAAACTAGACTAGGACAGCTAAAGAGGTCAGGACAATGAGATCATAGTTCAGTGAAATTTACCTAGATTTCAAGGAGGGAGCCTGTTTTGCACACTGTAAACATCTATACCTCCTGATAACTCTTGAAGGTCCTCACATTCTTTATCTTCAGATACAACACATGGTTCCTTCTTTTTTTGTTTATAGTAAATACGCTTATCCACCATCTTTCCATAAGGTTATCACACGACAGGTTAGGTGAAGCCTTGCTAATGAACGCATTTGCTGGAAAACTGATTATGTAATAAAAGCAAAATACAACGATCCAAACAAGTCAAAGTATTGGCGGCGTAGCGGCCAAGAGTAAATATTTCAGCCTTCAAGACTTAAGGCTATAAAATACAAAATTTCCAGGAGGTTCGGCACTGCCTCCATAGACAAGAGTGCAAGGAATGAATGCTCGCTTACGCGTCTGACCGCATCCTTTGGGAAGTTCTAACTACTTCCCCAGGATTTGTTTATCCGATTGGGTCCACAAGCAGTGAATTGAGCGAAAAGGGCGACGCTGCCTTGTTTGCGAAACCTGTCATTCGTTTTGGGAGTGCAGCGTCTCCCCAGGTCTTCTTTGGCTCGCAGGGAGCTACACCGCAGGCTTCCTCTGCATCGGGAAGGCGGCGTCTGCGCGAGCTGCCGCAGCAAGACTGGGTACCAAACCCGGGTCGCTCCAGGCACGGCTGGTGCCAAGGACCGTACGCAGCGGGGAACCCACGGGAGGCCGGTTCGCCCGGCTGCGACACGGGTCCTGGTCCAACAACAGTTGACTTTCCGCAACCGGGAGAAAGGGGGGGGGGGGACACAGGACCCTTGGCCGATTGGTCACTTCCCCCTCCCCCCCACCCCCCCAGCAGCTCGCGCGTCTCGGGCTGGGTCGCTCCCACCGGAAGAGTGCGGAGAAAGGCTCGGTTCGCTAGGGGCGGGGGGCGGATTTTATTACTGCGGAAGGCGCAGTCGCCTCCCCCGGGGACCAACGACAAAGATGCAAGCCCGCCGCGCTCGCCGCCGCTGGTCCCACCCCGGCGCAACAGACCCCGGGAAGCTGGAAGGAGGGATGCGTGCTCCCGAGTTTGCAAACGGGCTGGACGGGCCGGGAAGTTCTCGCAGGCTGAAATCAGAGGGACCCCCTCCCTCCCCCACCCCTCCTCCCCCGTCCCCGGGGCAGGTGGCCCGGCGCGTCCGTACCTTGGTGGCGGGGGCGGCGGCGAGGGCCGGCTCCCCGGGCGCGCTGGGA
>NC_043706.1:130362752-130442496 GCF_006229205.1 Suricata suricatta | reverse complement strand
GCCGGCGTCGCGCTCCCCGCCTCCGGCTGCTCCGGGCTCCGCTGCTCCGTGGAGCTGCCGGCGCCCATGGCTCCGCTGCGGTCGCCCCGCGCCTCGCTGCCCGGTCACGCCTTCGCCGGATCGCAGGGGCGCGGCGCGGAGCGAGCAGCCGTGAGCCCGCGAGGTCCCGGGAACGCCTTCCTCCCAGCCGTCCTCCTCCGAACGCGCCCGGACTGCGAATGAACGAGACGCGCTCGCGGCAAACTCCTTAAAAGAAAAAAAAAAGCCACCTCTTTGCCTCCTCCTCCTCCTCCCCCTTGTTTTTCCCTCGCTCATCACATGAGCACAGCCCCGGACACGCCTTGCGGCAGCATCGCCCCCCCCCCCCCCCCCCCGGGCTGCGGGACCGGAGGCGCAGCCCCAGCCTCGAGCCAAGGTCCAGGCGGGCGGCCCGCCCCGACCCCGGGGCGCTTCCCATCCCTCGGTGGGGACCCGAGCTGGGGGAAGAGCCGCGGCTGCAGGAGGGGAGGGGCGGGGAGGGCAGGAAGCCCCCCGGGGCGCTCGGATTGGAGGTTTATTGGGTGGGTGAGAGCCGGGGCCAGGCCGCCGCTGCGGCCCGCTTTCCCCTTCGCCCAGAAGCGAACCCCGCTCCCCACTAGCTTTCCTGCAGACGGCGGTCCCCTCCCGACGCCCGTCCCTGCCTCCTCCCCGGAGGCAGGAGGAAGACTAGCGCTCCTCGCCTTCCCTGGAGTCTGACCATATTAGGACACCTCACGTGGCCGCAGCCGGGAACCGAGAGGTTAATGCAGTCAGGCCACGGATGAGGTGGGCCCGGCGGCCCCACGCTCGCCTATCATCCGGAACCGGTGATGTCAGGCGATGGCATCAGCCGCACCGGCTGCCCTCCTTCCCCCGGGGAATTCGGGGCAGGGAGACTGTGACTGAAAATGGGCCTGTCCTCTCTTCGAGGCCGTGATGCTGGAGGTCAAGGCCGCCTGTCCCTCTCGCCAGGCGGAGACCTGATGACATACATCTGTTGCTTTGCCATCGGTAGTTCTCCGTAGACAGAGGCTTTAAATCATATCAGCCTGAATGGCGTGCGTTCTTACCCGTCATACTCTTGAATATAATACTTGGCATATGAATGTAGCAGGCAGCCACCCGTATTCCAGCGAAACCGAATTTTTAGCTGGCTGAATTGGCACATAAGCATGAAGGTGATGGGCCAGTTTCCCCTGGCAACTAAGTGCCCTCATTTTCACACATAGTTGGAAGAATGAAGAAACTCGAGATATCAACACGAGATCCCAGATACATATCCCACACCCAGATTTTGTACAAGTTAATGGAGAATTGATTATATAAGCGGTAGTTCAGCAGTAGATCTGGGGCCTAATTAATTGTGGAGTTGGTGATCCAACATAAAAGTTTTCTAAGTTGGTCATTTTTAGTTGAAGAAGTACACATAGGCCACTGTCTCTGGAATGTAACCCTCAAGAAGCAATAGAGTTGCAAAATGGACGCATTTTCAGAATTCTTAAGCATTTCAGCCTTGCAACTTCCATTTTCACTACTTAGAAACCCTTCCAGTTCTCACTCTGCCAGGCACCGTCCAAAGCACTTTGCACCTCTGATCATATTTAATCCTTACAACTCTATGAGGTAGATCCTAGTATTTGAAAATTTTTAAATTTTTTTAATGTTTATTTATTTTTGAGAGACAGAGAGAGAGACAGTGTGAGCAGGGAAGGGTCAGAGAGAGAGGGAGACACAGAATCTGAAGCAGGCTCCAGGCTCTGAGCTAGGTGTCAGCACAGAGCCCGACGCAGGGCTTGAACCCACGAACCGTGAGATCATGACCTGAGCTGAAGCCGGCTGCTTAACTGACTGAGCCACCCAGGCATCCCTCCTAATATTCGAATTTTACAAGTGGAGTGGGGGAAAGTGGGCCCCAAGAAATTAAATCAAGTGCTCGGGATTTCAGCTAGACCAAAGAGCAAGGATTCCCGCCCCCACGGAGCCTGAGTCCAACACTTCACTCCCTTTCTGTAGAAAGCTTCCAGTGTGTTCTCTCTTCAGGGTTATTTGTGAAAAGGGGCATTTAGGCCTCACCAAAGACGTTAAGGGCTAAAAGTGCCGGTAAAGCCTATCAGAGAATGACTGACGTCAGCACGTATGAAAATGTAACAGTAAGTTGTACAAATATCAAAATGTCCCATTCTGTGAGATTACACTTACTTCATTGTTGGGAACTTCTTCACAAAGCTTTTCACATCTCCTAGCTTTGGAATCTTCAGATAAAGATTGCAAGGTCAGATTTCAAGCCAACAGTATACAAATCCACAAACTGAGAAAGGCATAGCCAGTGTCTGCTTAGATTAGCAATTGCTTGATTTATGTTTATGTTCCAGGCCATGAACCCGCTCATATTCTGACTTTTTGTAAGTAAAATCTAATTTTAAGATATATGCACATTCTAGGGGTGCCTGGGTGGCTCAGTTAGTTGGGCGTCTGACTTCATCTCAGGTCATGATCTCACGTTTGTGGGTTCAAGCCCCACCTCGGACTCCCTGCTGACAGCTCAGAGCCTAGAGTCTGCTTTGGATTCTGTGTCTCCCTCTCTCTCTGCCCCTCCCCTGCTCACATTCTGTCTCTCTCTTTCTCTCAAAAATAAACATTCAAAACAATTTTTAAAAAAGAACATTCAATAGAATAGAAGATATGCTATTCAGAACATTACAAAGTTCACGCATTCATTTCTTTCTGTCTTTTTTTTAAGATTTTGTTTTTTCTTAATGCTTGTTTTATTCTTGAGAGAGAGAGAGAGAGACCTAAGCAGGGGATGGGGAGAGAAAGAGGTAGACACAGGATCTGAAGCAGGCTCCAGGCTCCGAGCTGTCAACACAGACCTTGACATGGGGCTCGAGCTCACAAACCGTGAGATCATGACCTGAGCCGAAGTCAAACAGTCAACTGACTGAGCCACCCAGGGGCCCCAAGATTTTACATTTTTAAGTAATCTCTATTCCCGACCTGGGGCTCAAACTTACAACCCCGTGATCAAGAGTCACAGGCTCTCCCACTAAACCAGCCAGGTGCACCTTTCATTTATTTTTCAACACATATTTATCTAGAGCCTCGTAGGTGCCAAGCACACAGTTACCGCCTTCCATTACGGTGCTCCCCACTCAAGCCTCTAAATCAAATCCCCAAGGTTTTCTCTGCTAAGCTTTCAGAGACACCGTCAGAATTGCTCGGATTAGTGTCAGTGATAGTGAGGAAGGCAGCTGCTATCTGTTTTCCTCTTCTCGGTCCAAGGCTGTCGGTTGCCCCGATTTCTCACCAGCAGCCTTTCTCTTCCAAACAGCAGGACGCAGGTGTCCCACACATCCTCTCCCATGGGGCAGTGCACGGTAGAGTCGTTTCCCTGGGAGAGTTGACACTCTCATACAAACAGCTTGAGATTTCTCAAAAACAAATAGATGTGGCCGGAATAGCAGGCTGGATGTGTATGCTTCGCGCTCGCTTCTCCAGAAAGACAGGTCACACGAGATTTACCAATAAAATTTAAGGCCATAGCTGGGCATCTGGTGCACACACCAAAGCATTTCAAACATGTTTGAAATGAATTCACAAACACAAAACATTTTATATCTGAGTTAATACAATCCCTTGAAAAAGCAATAATAATTACAATTATTAAAACAATGTAAAGCCAGCACTTACCCCACAGATGTATTCTTTAGCTACAAAACCTTTAGGCAACTTCCCTTAGAATATGGAAACCTTTGGGGTGCCTGGGTGGCTCAGCAGGGTAAGCATCCGACTTGGGCTCAGGTCATGATCTCATAGTTCATGGGTTCAAGCCCTATGCAGGGCTCTGTGCTGACAGCTCAGAGCCTGGAGGCTGCTTCTGAATCAGTCTCCCTCTCTCTGCCCCTCCCCCACTCATGCTCTGTCTCTAGAAGTAAATACACATTTAAAAAGATTATGGAAACTCTTGGGACACCTGAATGTCCCAAGTCTTGGTTTCAGCTCAGATCATGATCTCACGGGTTGGTGGGTTCAAACCCCGCATCGGGCTCTGTGCTGATGCCACGGAGCCTGCTTGGGATTCTCTCTCTCCCTCTCTTGCTGCCCCTCACTCGTGCTGTCTCTGTCTCACTCAAAATAAATTTAAAAACTTAAAAAAAAATAAAAGAACATGGAAATTCTTCATTCTTGAAACTACCACTTGTCACTTCATTGTATTCACTGAATTATATTGTATTCATTGAAGTCTAGTATTTTTCTGACCTAACTGCTTACATCCATCTTCAGCATATCTAAATCACCTGAGAACCCGACTCCTACTCTCCTCTCTTGCATTTGCAAATTATGAACTAGAAAACTATAAGAATGAATAATTTTATTTTATTGTTATATGATTATAATCCCATATAATCCCATAGAGAAGATATTGAAAAAGTTCAATATACAGGTGAAGCTCAAAGGTCAACCACATGTAGACATACATGATACATATAGGCAGATGTTACACTTTTAGGTGAAAAAATTTTTTTGAGTGTTTATTTTTGAGAGAGAGAGAGAGAGAGAGAGAGAGAGAGAGACAAAGTGTGAGTGGGGGAGGGGCAGAGAGCGAGGGAGACGCAGACTCCAAAGCAGGCTGTGGGCTCTGAGCTGTCAGCACAGAGCCTGACGCTGAGCTCGAACTCATGAACCGTGAGATCATGACCTGAGCTGAAGTCAGACACTCAACTGACTGAGCCACCCAGATGCCCCTATTCTTCTAAATTTAAAGAAATTTATTGCTTTGGGTTAATTATTAAGCCAGCTTTTTGTATATCAGTTTCATTTACCAAGATGTAAGATTGACTCCTGACCCAAATTCAGGATTATGCTGAAGTAACAAAAAGGGCGGTGGGGTGGAGAGGAGTTAAGCCTTTCTTTTATATATATATATATTTTTTTCATTTATATTTTCCAGCCACTGTGGAAGCTTGTATAATAGAGGCAATTATTCACAGAGAACTAATTTGACATGGCTGCCACACTCTGTCCAAGACATGTCTAAATATAAATAAACAAGCAAATGAATGCAATTGAAATGCAGTCACCAATAAGGCAGTATAGCTTGGACTCCTAATTTTCCAGAGTTGGGCTGCTCTCCACCCACTTATGACTGGAACTACGATATAGTGAAGTTTGCTCAATATGGAGAAAGGTCTCCCCAGGGGACATATTGGGGAGGACAGCTGAAGGTATCCGGAAGGTTCCTACCCCCCAGAGCAAACCAAGTTACCATAATCCTCATAACTCAAATCCCTTCACAAATTCTGCACAGGTCCCATAAGTATCCAATACATTTAAAAGTACATTTTAACATATTAAGTTCAATGAACTTTTATTGAGTTAAGTACCAGGCAAAATGCTTGGGACTTTTCAAAGCTGAAAACTTGGGTTTCAAAAGTCAACACTGCTTACTCATAAAAGACATTAGACACATACATTGTAAATGAGAGATTTCTATGTTCCTCTCTTAGGTTGAATCCCTTTGTGAATTTTTTTTTTTTAACTACACTCTACACCCAGCCTGGGCTTGAACCTGTGGCCCTGAGATCAAGACCAACAGAGCTAGCCAGATGATCCTCCCCTTTGTGAATTTTTTTTTTAAATTCATGCCCAGTGCAGAGCCCAACGTGGGGTTGAATTTGTGAACCTGAGATCAAGACCTGAACTGAGATCAAGAGTCAGATGCTTGCCTGACTGAGCCCCCCAGGCGCCCCCTCCCTGACTTCGTGAATTTTTAATCTCAGGTCTACAATATGTTTGCTGTCTTTGATATCAAAAAATACTTCAGTTGTTGTTTGCATGTGATGAACAATGAAAAGACCGATGGCTGACCTGAAGAATTACTAAAATCAGGAACACAGGAGAGGTTGACTATTTTATCCCATTTTATAGAGCTCCGATAGAAATCTCATTTGCTGTCCTGGTAAGATTCTGAATTCCTAGGGATTGATCATAACTCTGTCAGCTGTTTTTTTTTTTAAATGACTTCTTGTCACTCCTATAAATGCAGTGTCTATAGGAGTAGCTGTGATAAATCAGAATAAAAGATAGAAAATCAATAGTGAAACTAAATATACTTCCCCCGCCTTCCCTTCCCCCCCCCAACATGTTACTTCATTACAGCTTCATTGGGAACAAAATTAATTACATGAAACAGATTCCAAAATATGCAGCCGCTTATGCTACTAAATCAACGAAAATTTTGAAAAATGAAGTAATCATTTGGATATGTTGTTTTGAATGTTATTGTGGTCTTTAGAATTCTTTGGAAGAAATTATGAGTAAAATATTTGAATTTTGCTTTCTAGGAGAGAATGTGTAACACGGATTATCTCAAGAGTGCAAAATTACAGGATGTTTTCCTAAGTAAAAATAATGAGTTAGCGAGAAGAATATCCAGAGTGGTTACAATATTCTATTTCAAGTAAAACTATACAAAACAGATTCCATGATTGAAAGTTGCCAACAGTCGCTTAGAAGATTTTGTGACAGTTTTATTGAGGTCCAGTTGATGTGGAAAGAACTGTGCACATTAAAAGTGTACAATTAGACGAGTTTTGATAAATGTATACATCCTTGGAGTCATCTGCATAGTCAAGATGATGGACACAGTCATTTACCCAATGGTCTCTCCCTGTGCCCTTGTAACTTCTCTATTTAGCCTCTCCACTCCCACCCCGCCTGCTCACTGATCTGCTCTCTGTCACTATGAATTAGTTTGCATTTTCTAGAATTTTAGAGAAATTAATAGAAATGAAATAATCTACTACATATGTACATGTATATGTATATACACACACATATATATTTCTTCATCTGGCTCTTTTTACCCAGCATAAGTATATTGGGATGCATCTTTAACTGTATTGAGTTATTGCATTTAAAAATAGTTATAGATGATTTTTATTAAAAAGATGTTTTTTGCTTATATGGCTTTCCTAAATATTCCATAATGAATATGCATTTTTCCCAGTAATGAAAACATTTACGCACATGGGCAGGGTATATGCATGCATATCCCACTGAAATCCAGAGAATAATAAACCAATTGGCATTTGAGTCTGAATTAGAGCTGAAGACAATTCCATTCTGTAGTTAATAAGTCTATTCACTTTATGTTTTTTCCTGCCTCATATCATTATTCAAATGTGAATATGGAAAGATTTTTTAAAGAGAACTATCTTTACATATAGTTATTAGTTTGGTTGGGAATGATGCAATTTTTCCATAATTCTAAATTCATAAATGATAGCAGAGGTATCAGTAGTAATTTGTCAATTTAGGTGGAAAATATTCTGCAAACTATAGTCACATATCTTATATGTTGTTTTATAGCAATGTAAAATGACTTTTTTTAAAAGTATATCTAGGGGCTCCTGGGTGGCTCAGTCTGTTAAGCATCCGGCTTCCGGCTCAGGTCATGATCTCTTGGTCCGTGGGTTTGAGCCCCGTGTCGGGTTCTGTGCTGGCAGCTCAGAGCCTGGAGCCTGCTTCAGATTCTGTGTCTCCCTCTCTCTCTGACCCTCCCTTGCTCACACTGTCTCTCAAAAATAAATTTTTTAAAAACATTAAAAAATTAAAAAGTATACCATAACTACGGATATGCATAACCCAGATCAAGGTGTGTAAAATTGTAAAAATTATGACGTTTTTTAGCAATTTTGACCATTGTGAAATTTGGCAAAAATTATGGCAATTGTAAACAATATTAACTTCCCACTTTGTGTTCTTGATACTAATTTTTGCATATATTTATCAGATATCTAAAATAACTTAGGAAATTATATTTACAATATCATCTCAACTTTGATAGGATAAAAGCTGAAAACCTATATATGCATATAGGTTTAAATGTATCTCAGTTTTAAAATGATTTTTAAATCATTTTTAATGGTAACCCATTATACTGTATTCACAGTATTGAGCGATAAATTATACTAAGAATAAGATTCATAAGGAAGTAAACAAGAGGAGAGCCTGGGTGGCTCACTCAGTTAAGCATCCATCTCTTGGTTTCGGCTCAGGTCATGATCTCATGGTTCCTGAGTTTGAGCCCCGCGTCGGCTCTGCGCTGGCAGTGTGGAGCCTGCCTGGGATTCCCTCTCTCTGTCTCTCTTTCTCTGACTCTCCCCCGCTCTCTGCTCCTCCCCAACTCGCATGGCTCTCTCAAAAATAAATAAACTTTAAAACAAAACAACAAAAAAGAAGTAAACAAGAGAAGAGACCTTAGCATTGAACAGTAGTTCTCAAACGTAGCTGCATACAGGAATAACCCAGGAATTATAATGAATATTGATACCTACATCCCAACCTCAGAGATTTGGATTTAATTGGTCCAGGGTGCAGCTTGGGGGTGGGGGTCGTAAAAGGCTCCAGGGGTGATGCTAACGGGCATCCGAACCACTGCTCTGGCTCTTAGATTGCATTGACTTTCTTGGTGCTGCCTGGCTTCCTGTTGGGCGTTCACTGTCAGTTAAGTGAGGATATGGGAGAAAAGCTATAATGATATTAGAGAAGGGAAGTCTATGATCTGGCATCATCATAATTATACGTATTCAATCTGGTCCTTCCAAGAAAATCAATCCACCTGGAAGGGGTCCAGCATAGGGCCCTGTGGCATAATGAAGTTTGTCTTAGAGTAGGAATAACTTCTAGTAAGACTGTACTTTTTCAAATCATGCCAAACAAGATAGATGGTTATTCCAGTATGGAGTTACAGATAAAGGTAAAATTATCTCTATGCAATTATATACTGCTTATCATATTCCTAGCCAGAAAACCATTAGGTTATGAAATACTGAATATATGCTCCAAAGTATAGAATTTAATCACTATAGAAAATATTTGGTCAGCCAAAACCTACATGCCTTCAGTCATGGAAATAATTGCAGTGTGAACTGATAAATATCTTAACTAGGGATACACTGCAGAAAGACAGAGATGTTGATCTAACATTTCCTTTGCATTCCTGTAAGTTGACTTGCTAAATGCTTTTAAAATAAATGTAAAATAATTTTATAATAGTTTCAACAAACCCATACTAACATGAACAGCTGGTTTTTCACAATTTGCAAAAGTAATTCAGTGGAGGGAAGATCACCTTTTCAATAAATGGTGCTGGAACATTTGGACATCCATAGGCAAAAAAGTTAGCCTTGACCTATGTCTCACACCTTAAAAAAAAACAAAACTAAACTAAAAACGGATCATGGACTTAAACATAAAATATAAAACTATAACATTTTTTTAAAAATAAGAGACTGGGGCACCTGGTTGGCTAAGTTGGTTGAGCCTCCAGCTCCTGATTTTGAATCAATTCATGATCCCAGGGTTGTGGGACTGAACCCTACATCAGGCTCTGGGCTGAGCATGGAGTCGGCTTGGGATTCTCTCTCTCCGTGCCCCTCTACCCCACTTGTGCTCTCTCTCCTAAAAATAAAAGTAAAAATAAAAAATAAGATACAATCTTAGGATATAGAGCTAAGCAAAGAGTTCTCATACTTGATACAAAATGGAAACGGAAAAATTGTAGTTCATCAAAAGTTAAAACTGCTGCTCTCCATAAGACCCAGTTATAAGAATGAAAAAACAAGCTACAGACTGGGAGAAAAATATTTGCAAACCACAAATCCAATAAAGACTAGTACCTAGAAACACAAGAAATTCTCAGAATTCAGCAGTAAAGCAAACAAACAAACAAAAAAACCCCAATGAGACAACAAAAAAAACCCCAAGAAATCCAACTAGAAAATGGGCAAAAGACTTGAAGATATTTGACTGACAATGAAAAGAAACTACTGATCTATCTATACAATAACCCGGGTGAATTTCCAGGGAATAATGCTGAAAAAAAGTGCCAATCCCAAGAAGTTACATACTGTATGATTCCATTTATATAACACATTTAAAATGGCAAAATTATAGAAGGGGAGGAGAGTTTAGTGGCAGTCAAGGGTTAAGGAAGGGTCGAGGAGGAGGGAGAGTGTAGAGCTAAGAAGACAAGACAGATAGATCCTTGCAGGTGAATGTTCTGTATCTTGAGTGTATCAATGTCAATATCCTGATGGTGATCTCTTTTACAAGATGTTACCATGAGGGAAACTGGGTGAAGGGCACATGGGGTCTCTCTGCATTATTTCTTACAACTACATGGGAATTTAACTGGGGGGAAAAAGTTTAAAAAAAAGTATGTATATATATATATATATATTATATGTATGTATAATATATACATATTTATGTGTATGTGTGTGTGTGTATGTATGTATAATATACACATATTTATGTGTGTGTGTATGTGTGTGTGTGTGTGTGTGTGTGTGTGTGTGTATATATACTGTATTCTCAGATGGGCTAAAATTAAGATCCTGGGTATCTGTTTTTATTCAATTTCCAGTCTCCTCAATGTTCCAGCATGCTTGAAATAACCTTTAAAAAGGAAAACTAAACTCAATTAGATGTCAACAGTATTAAGAGGTTGGTATTTTGTTTTGTTTCTAAGCTTTTTAACTCTGACACAATCAGACTTGATAAAGTACAGAAACAATAGATTTCCTGACTCTGCCCTGCGGTGTCAATACACCCTTTTAACTCCTTGGTTTCATCTTGCCAGTAAAAAAGGGAATCCACCTGTGATCATCTTGGCCAATATCGTTTCCCAAGTTCCCCTGCTTTTGAAGGGACTCAGAAGGTACCAGATCAAACAAGAAATGTGGCAAGAGGAGCAGTCACCGGGAGATCCGCTAAGAGGAACATTTTTCAAAGAACAGTTTCTGTAAAGGTCCCTGCCTTTTCTGCTTCCCTCATCAATACTACAAATTGGAATCAAGCAATATCATATCAGATATCAGATAAAGAAAGATAAAAGAAATCTGATAAAGAATGGGAGGGGACATTAAGGTGTTTTAAAATGTTAATTACCCATAGTTAGGGCGCCTGGGTAGCTCAGTTGGTTAAACTTCCTGACTTTGCGGCTCAGGTCATGATCTCGCAGTTCCTGAGTTTGAGCCCCGCTTGGGGCTCTGTGCTGACAGCTGGAAGCTGGAGGCTGCTTTGGATTCTGTGTCTCTCTCTCTCTCTGCCCTTCCCCTGCTCACACTGTCTCTCAGAACATAAATAAATATTTAAAATCTTTTCAAAAAATGTTAATTTCCCAGAGTAAATTTAACTTCAAAATTGAGCATGGTTTATATTTTCTGGGCTTAAAGAAATTCATATCCTTTTGGGCTTTTATTTATTTATGTATTTAAATTTATTTCAGGAGAAAGAATGTGCAATGGGGGAGGGCCAGAGAGATTGGGAGCTAGAATCCCAAGCAGGTTTCACAGGTCAGCTTGGAGCCCAGTGTGGGGCTGTGAGATCATGATCTGAGCCGAAGTCAGACCTTTAACCAACTAAGCCACGCAGGTGCCCCATGGCCCACATTTAATAACAAATGTTAAATATTTGCTTACCTATAAATATTTGTAACAAGTCAATGTAGCAAGGCATTCTCTAAGATTAATATTCTCTAAGATAATCATTTATAACCATAGTTTTTTTTAACAAAGCTTCGAAAATGATAAATCCCTCCTCTAGCATCTAGAGGCCACCTTCAAGAAAGTGCCTGGCTGACTCAGTTGGAAAAGCCATGTGAGTCTTGATCTCAGGGTCCTGAGTTCAAGTCCCACAGTGGATATGGAGATTACTTAAATAAAAAACAACTTAAAAAATAAAAAGATTAAGAAGGTGATTTTTGAGCAGAGTAAGACATAGACAGTGGTGGCAGAACTAGATTTACCTCAAACATGTCTCATGAGATGGGTTTTTTATTTCTCATGTTTCATTGTATTCAAACAAAATGGTTTCTAGGCAATTTGGAGAAATGCAGAGGAAAGAAAAATCTGTCTTAGCCTCCCCTCAGAATAATAGTGTGCCTAATTTTGGTAGCTGAGGAAAGGGGTATGAAGATTTTTAGAGATTTGAACTGTTTAAAATAGCTTTTTTTTTTTTTTTTTTTTTTTTTTTTTTTTGCCAGTCTGGGAAGCAAGACCCAGGGCTTTCTCCATTCCTGAAAAAAAAAAAAAAAAAAAAAAAGGCTCAGGACACTAATGCCCTGTTCGTCTCTGGCTCCAGGATTTCTCCAATGTCCCTGAGACCAGTGTGGCGTGAAGAAACTGGCAACTGAGCAGAAGAATGATTGCATTTATTATTGAACAATTTCCCCTTTACCGACACACAATTTCTCTCAGCACAAGTTGCAAAAGCAACTCCTTTTCAGTTCGTTATCATCCCCAAACTCAAAACTGCCTAGATAATTAAATGGGAGTCTCTTCTCTCCCACTGGGGCTGCAGTTGGGATTCAAAAAAGTGTTTGGAGCCAGTAAAAAAGGGTGGCCTTGGCCTTCACTTGAGTTCTTCTTTCCTAAAGCTGCAAACCCCCAGTCTGTCTCCTGTCACTGCTTCTTTATATATATATTTATTTGCCTCTGGTTCAAACTTTCGCTGTGTAAACTGCTGCTCTGATTTGAAATCCCTTATCCCATCCCAACCCATCCTTCCCATCCTCCCCCACCCACTCACCTCTGGCTCCCCCTGTCTTAATCACCAGGCTTCCGCATCCCCAGCCGCGTAGAGGACCTGCTCTGTAGCAGAAACTCACCCAGGGCTTCCTTGCTCTTCCAGCACCTCTACCAGCCTGGATCAAGTGTCCCGTAATCCCGAACTCTTGGAGAGGTGGGCGCCATTTTGGGTCTCAGGTAAGGTGTTCTCCAGGAGGAGGGGCGGGACCGGGAAGCCCACAAACAATGACATTTCTCTCTTCGTAACTTGAAACATTTTAAACTGGCACATTTGTCTTTTTTCTTTTCTTTTGTTTTCTTTTCAAGTATGAAATAGGAAAATTTAAAACAGGTTGTATTTCACCAACCATTGTGGGGTCAAAAAATGATATCTTGACCAGTTGTGGGTGAGGATTTTGTCTATGGAGCAGTAGCCGAGTATAAGACATGAGATCAATCATTACTGGCTTAGCTACTCAGAGAACATTCTAGAGGAAGCAATGGGGGAAATAAAAGAAATTACAACCCATTTAATCTGTCCTTAAGACCAAGAAAATGAGAACTACTTAGTTTGAAAGTAATCTTCTGGATATGATCATTGAAGCACCTTTATTTTAGGTTATTCTGGGTACACCTTGGGCTTATCATCAATTCCCACTACTACTAAATTCTGAGATTCTCTAGGAATTTTCCATGAGCAATCATTCCAAGCGGGAACAAAGGTGCTGTTGCTAATAGGCAGGTTCTCAGAGGACTCATGAGATGCACACAGAAAAGCTTATAATTGTATGGTTTTTGTCATTGTTTTTCATTTTCATTTTGTTTTAATTTATTTTGAGAGAGAGACAGAGAGACAGAGAGACAGAGAGAGAGAGAGAGAGAGAGAGAGAGAGCAGGCATAAGCAGGGGAGGGGCAGAGAGAGAGGAAGAGGAAGAATCCCAAGCGGGCTCTGTCCTGACACAGGGCTCAAACTCAGGAACAGTGAGATAAGACCTAAGCCAAAATCAAGAGGTGGCTTCCTACCAGACTGAATCACACAAGCGCCCCTGAACACTCAATTTTTTAAAAACTGATGACTATATGGTCAACAAGACTAGACGAGTCTCTTCCAGATGCACTCTGGGCTTATCATCAATTCCCACTATTATGAAATTCTGAGATTCTCTAGGAATTGATAGGGGGCCACCTAGATTTGCTAAAGGCAAAGAAAATCAGTCTTCCTCACTCAAGTCCATAGAAAATGACTAGTGCTTTATAACCAGAAATTCAGAACCGCCATTAGTGTCTCCTTGTTAATTCGTTTACATATCTCACGGCAATCTTCAAAGGTGGGACTGCATCTTGTACATATTTATTCCCCCCAAGACCTAGCACAGTCCTTGAAAATGTTGGAGAATCGTAAATGGAGAGTAAACTGGATTGCGAGGGAATTTGAGGGGATGGACAGAAGCTGTTGCTGTTAATTTACCTGGAGTTGGTGATGCCTGTGTCACTAGGGCAAGGTATTTAATCTCTCTGTGCTTTGGTTTGCTCAGCCATACAGCGAGAAGAGTATGAATTACAAGGACATAAGGAGTAATTGTGAGGATACATATAAAAGGCTGAAAACAGTTCTTGGCACCTAGGAAATGTTTCCAGGGCAGGATTTCTTCCTTTCCAGAACAGTAGCCTCCAGCCTTTTTGGCTACCACTCTTCTCAATCAAAAAAAGAAAATCATACAGCTTCAACACATGTATACATTGTTTATTTAAATAGTCTTATTTATAATGCTCTATTTGTAATGGATTTAATCCATACCTTTGAGCATTGATACTACAAACAAAATGCTATGTGTTATATGGCCAGGATTGGACTGCATGCCTCATAGACCATGGAGATCAGGTTATAAAAGACCTTGGCTTCCATCTTGGATGTATGCTCTCCCCCGCTCCCTCCCCTCGTCTCTTACTCCGAGAAAAGCAGGCTGCCATCTTGTAAGCCAACCAGTGGAGAGGCCCATGTGCCGAGGGACTGAAGCCTTCGCCAAGAGCCAGCTAGGAACTGGTGCCTCCCAATCACCGTGAGCGTGGACTGAGATGTGGATTCTTGAACTCTAGATGAACCTACAGATATGCCAACCCCGCTGACAGCTTGAAACCAACCTTCCCAGAGACCCTGAGCCAGAACCACTCAGCTGAGCCATTTCCGGGTCCCTGGTCTTCAGAAATTGTGTGAAATAATAAATGTCTGTTGTTTTAAGGTGTTTAAAAAGGCTCCATGTTTGTGTTTCAAGGACAAAGAAACTACCTCGGAGTTTACAAGCCCAAGAATGTTAGTTATTTATAAAAAGAAGGCAGTAGGTTCTTGCGGCCAGTGGTCATTAGACCTGAGTTGAGGCCGTGGGATTTGTCAGGTCAGTTTGGTGACAGCTGCGCTCTGCAAGGCTGTGGCCCTGTTTTGTTTCCAACAAGATCTGGATGGAGCTCTCAGAAGCAGATGTACGGGGAGGAAATGAGCTCACTGCGTGGCAGGCAGAGAGCAGAGCGGTTTCACAGCAAAGATGCGGCCACAGAGAGGACCTGACGGCAAGAGGCAGGATCAACTGTGACAAGATCACGGGTAAATAGAAACTCAGGAGGTGCGCAATTCAAACCACTTTAAATAGGGCTGTAGGTACAGTGGCCTTTCCCTTATACTCAGGGGCTGTTTGAGAGGCTCCCAAAATTTAGAGGATGAAGCTAAAGCAATACCTATTTTCAGACCTAAGAGTGGAGTGGCAAATATATGTAAATTTAAATACTGAATTTTAATGGGGAATTGTCTTCAGATCTGGAGGAGTTTCTCTGGAGGTGCATGAAACGTTGGAACGGCAACCAAGGAAGGTAAACGGTGGAAGGGTGATGTCACAGGGACACGGAAGTCTATCCGAGCCAGTGTAACTGTGCAGCACTCAAGATGCGGTAACTAAAATCAATATTTGCAAAAGACGTGATACGTTGGCTTGAAGATCAGACGAGCAGGTCTCTCATGTCCATACAGAAACGTGCAAACTACTAATAATTTAAGGAGCCAAAGTTTTAGAACCTCGGGGGTTCCATCCTTTCAATGGAAGAAGTGCTTTACAACGTATCTAGTTTTTAAATGTGAGATTTCAATCCTGTTTCAACGCTGACAAAACAGAGGTTCAAGGATAAGGCCTTTTTGGCACTGTGATCTTTAATAAAGGGTGGCCCCCTCTTTTTACTGTTGGAGCAAAATGAAATAAGGGATCTCTCTTTTTTAAAATTTAAATCCAAGTTAGTAAACACATAGTGTAATAATGATTTCAGGAGTAGAATTTAGCGACTCATCACTTACATGTGACACCCAGTGCTCATCCCAATAAGCGTCCTCCTTAATGCCCATCCCCCCTTTAGCCCATCCCCCCACCAACACCCCACCAGCAACCCTCAGGTTGTTCTCTGTATTTAAGAGTCTCTTCAGGTTTGGGAGATCTCTTACGTTAAACTGTTATTTTTTAAATTGTAAATGACAAAGGATAGGCCTTGTATTTTTGTCTCCTGTTTCATTCCTGGGTCCTCTGCAGTAGAGGGCTACAAAAAGGTCGTTGTCCCTGTGTCCTCTGTGAGCTGCAGGTGGGTCGCCTGGTCACTGCTCCACTACAGGAAGCGTGTGGCTCTCTGTGTGTCCAGGTAGCATCTCCCCACATGGGGCTGTGAACTCATTCCAAAAGAAACTGTCTTTGTTCTGGTGTCCAGGCTCGAGGAGAGGCCAGAGGTCTCTATCTGAACGTGGGGCTGATGTCCTTCTGTGGGTTCCACACATAGTACCCCACCCCACCGTGAGGCTTGAACTCAAGACCCTGAGATCAAGAGTCGCATGCTCTATCGACAGAGCCAGCCAGATGCCTCTAAATCTATTTTAGATTTAAAAATAAGCAACCAGAGGGATGCCTGGGTGGCTCGTTCAGTTGAGCGTCTGACTTCAGCTCTGGTCATGATCTTGCGGTTCATGAGTTTGAGCCCCGTGTCTGGCTCTGTGCTGGCAGCTTAGACCCTGCAACCTGCTGCAGAATCTGTGTCTCCCCTCTCTCTGCCCCTCCCCTGCTTGTGTTCTGTCTCTCAAAAATAAACACGAGAGAACATAACATAAAATAAAAAAAAACCAACCAGAATAGTGGAATCATCTACCCCCTCCCACCAATTCGGTGTCATTCTACAGACACCCTCAGCTGGCATCACAGACCATGAAGCAAGACGAAGACACACAGGAGGGGAAATCCTGGGCTTCTTTATATGCATGCAAATAAAATGCCGCACTGGAAAATACATAAATAAATAAAAGTAAAGATGAACGACACCAGAGCTCAGTGCCCTTAGCGGCGCCTTCCTATCGCAGTCAAGTTTCTCAGGAGACCGGTCTCCACGGGCGCTGATCTTCACCTTGGCCTCCGTCATTCCTCACCACGCAGCCCGCTGGCACCTGGCACCCCTGCTCTGCAGGCTGCTGGCTTCTCACCTGGTCTCCGCTGGCAGAGAGCACACATTGGCCTCTGTCTTTGTGCCCATCTAGCACTTTGGCTCCGGGGACCACTCCCCTGGGAAAATCTCGGCCTCTGTGCCTCCTCAGCTTGAACTTTTTCTCCCGCCGCTGCCCCTTGGTGTCTTGCAGATGTGCTTTCGACCTTCCTCTGAGGCTGTGCCTCCTCAAGGCCCCGTCCCGACCACTGTCCTGGTCTCTCCTCGCCTCGCCTCGCATTTTGTCTCCTCCCTGAGTGACTCGGCCTCACCACAGCCGCCGAGGCCACTCCTTTGTGTCCCAGTGCGCCTCTCAGCCGGTCTCTCTCCGACCCCAAGCTGACCATCCACTGCCGTCTTTGTCCGTCCACAAGCGCTCCGACATGAGCTCGTCTCCCGCCCCTACAAATTCACTTCTCTTGCGTTTCATGTCTTGTTAGTTCCTCAAACCAGAAAGCTGCGGGTCAGGCGAAGTTCCAAGATCATTCTCATGCCCCCATGCAGCAGCCAAACTGCATTCATTCTGTCTCCTGGAAGATTCAGTACTTATTCTCCTCCATCCGTTTTTCACAGCAGGAGACCTTTATTACTTAGGTCTTTCTTTCTTTTTCTCTTTCTCTTTCTTTCTTTCTTTCTTTTCCATCCTTCCTTCTATCCTTCCTTCCTCCCTCTCTCCCTCCCCCTCTCCCTCCCTTCCTTCCTTCCTTGCCTTCTATCTGTCTTATTTTGAGAGAGGAAGACAAACAGAGCTCAAACAAGGGAGAGGCAGAGAGAGAGAGAGAGAGAGAGAATCTGAAGCAGACTCCAGACTCTGAGCTGTCAGCACAGAGCCTGAAGCAGGGCTCAAACTCATGAAATGAGAGCTCATGACTTGAGCCGAAGTTGGACACTCAACTGACTGAGCCACCTAAGTGCCCAGGGTCCTTCTTATTTGTTCTTGTCTAATTGTTTAATTATCCTAATGGTTTAATTGTCCTAACTGCTATCTTCCGCACAGACTACTGAACACGCCTACTTTCTGGGAGTGTTGCTTTGACATATAAGAGACCCTGATTATAATATTATTCAGCCCCCAAAAGGAATGGAATTCACAACACATGCTACAACATGGATGAAACTTGAAGACTGAGCGAAAGAAGCCAGACATAAAAAGCAGACTTATCTCAAGTACCTCAAATAGTCAAATTCCTAGAGACAGGAAGTAGAACTGTGGTAGCCACAGGCTAGGGTTAGAGTTTAATGGGGACAGAGTTTCAGTGAAAACATTACTGAAAGTAGCTAGTGGTAATGGTGGCAAACATTGTGAAGTTTTTAATGGTTTGCAATAGTTTTAAGATGGTTAAAATATCTGTGTGTCCAGGTAGCACTTGGCCATGTGGGAACTGTCAATATATAGTGTTTGTATATTCTACCATAATTTTTTTGTTGAAAAACAGAGAAAGAGAGAGGAGAGTATCAAAAGCAGTCTCCATGCCCAGTGCAGAGCCGGAGGCAGGCCTCGATCTCATGATTTTGAGATCATGACCTGAGCCAAAATCAAGAGTCAGACACTGAACTAACTGAGCCACTCAGGCATCACAGCCATAATTTATTTATTTCTTTTATTAAAAATTTTTTTTAATGTCTTTATTTTATTTTAAGAGAGACAGAGAGTGAACAGGGGAGGGGCAGAGAGAGGGAGACACAGAACTGGAAGCAGGCTCCAGGCTGTGAGCTGTCAGCACCAGAGCCTGATGCAGGGCTCGAACCCACGGACTGTGAGATCATGACCTGAGCCAAAGCCAGCCCTTAACCCACTGAGCCACCCAGGCACCCCATGACCATAATTTATTAAATTATGAGAAAAAGAGACCCTAATCAGAAGTTCATCCCAGGAGGCACCTCAAATACCTCACTTAATATGCACTAGAGGATTTATTGATTAGAATAAGAGACTTTAAAGATAAATTTTAATTGGTGAACAAGGTGAACAAGACAGGCAGCCCATAAAAGAGGCTATTCACACACTTCTCCTGGATGAGTGGGTGTAAGAACTGGGTGACTCCATGGTCCAACACCTTCGGAGAGGCTCCTTAGGTCAGAAATTCTAGAAATCTAGAAATCTGTTGTTGCCTCCTTAGCTGCTGCCTTCCTGCGCTCCCGCAGAGCACGGTCACGTTTGCCGCGGAATGTGGATCGGCTCCTTCCCGAGAGGCGCTGGGTCCCCGGTGTGCACGCTGTGGGACTGCTTTCCTGCTGGCTTGTTCGCCCCTAAGTGTTTGTGCCCTTCTAGAACTCTGGCGCGTCTGCTTCCATTCAATATACAACTTGACACGAGCTTGCGGAGGGGAGACCAGTAGCCTTCGGCCGCCTCCAATCCTTGGAAGGACTGGATTTCTCCAGCAACCTCCCTGAGATCGCAGTCTGGTCATGTCAATTTCTCACGCCAGATTCTTCAGGGGACCCCCCTCCACTGACACCAGCCCCCACTTGCAGAGCGAACTCCCAGTGCCTAAGGTGGCACACAGATCTGACCCCACCATCCTTTTCTTCTCCTCCCCGCCCTCGCTCTCTACCTGCTTTTGCCAGACTCGGACCCCAGCATACCAACCCTTGGACCCGCCCTCCTCTTTCCCGCCTTCATACTTCGGCACACGTGCTCTTCCTCCCTGTGTGCTCTGGCCTTTGCTTCAGGAAACATGGACGGATCAGGAGCATGAAGTTGTGGCCTGGAATGGCAGCCTCTGTGTCCGGAATTTGACCTTTATTTTATGATTTTTTAAAAGTTTATTTATTTATTTTGAGACAGAGAGAGCTGCGGGGAGGGACAGAGAGAGAGGGAGAGAGAGAGAATCCCAGGCAGGCTCTGCACCATCAGCAGAGAGCCCAATATGGGGCTCAAGCTCACAAACTGCAAGATCATGACCTGAGCGGAAACCACGAGTCAGAGGCTCAACCAACTGAGCCACCCAGGCGCCTCTGGAATTTGACTTTTTTTTTTTTTTTACTATATTTTCAGCAGCTCTGAAATCATTCCGTTTGCATAGAGAGAGGGAAGAAGTAGACACACCAGGGAGAAACAGACTGCTCAGCCTTGGAGAGAGAAAGAGAGCCAGAGGGCAGCCGCATTTCTTCTTTAACCTGCCGGGTTCCTGGCTCCCTTTCTTTCTGAGAAGCAGCACCATAGCCCGTCGGTGGGGTCTGAGCCTGAGTTTGCAATGTCCTTTGCAGCTAGGTGAGTCGCGAGCAGGTTAGCAGGTTATCAGGTCTGCAGATGAACGCCTGGGGGACGAGGGGTGGCAGGGAGGACGGTGAGTGCTCGGTGGCCTCCCAGGGCCTGGGCTCTGCTTGGGGAAGAACTGGTTTAGTAATCTCACTCTAAGTAATTTGACTCTAAGTTTTGTTTAATTGCTCATCAAGAAAGGATAAATAAATATATATATTTAATATTTATTCATTTATTTTGGGAAAGAAAGAGAGAGCAAGCAAGCAGGGGAGGGGCAGAGAGAGAGAGAGAGAGAATCCCAGGCAGGCTCTGCACTGTCAGCTCAGAGCCCAGTGTGGGGCTTGAACTCAAAAACTGTGAGATCTTGACCTGAGCCGAAATCAAGAGTCAGATGCTTAACCTACTGAGCCACCTAGGTGCCCCAAGAAAGGATTGTAAAAGCTGAAATAAACCTGTTAATAATTTCCTCAAAAGGAGCACATGTAACCTCAGAAGGAAAGTCACCTAGAACAAGAACCAAAACTAGGGATATTTGGCCGGGGACACGTTAACAGCACACAAAAGGTCATGTTCCTATGACCTTGGAAAAGCATTTTCTGCTAAGATTCTTCATTTGCTGATGCTCTAACTTGAGGCTTTTCTTAGGACGTTGGCTAAAACTGGAAATGTGAGTAAGCTACACTTTGGGTTTTTAATTTAATAACAGCAGAAAGATCCAGAATAGAATCTTGCAGAAGCCAATGGCAATGTTCTTATACGGCTTGTGTTTGGTAGCTGATTTCCAATGAGACACCAAGGATGTTTGCTATCAAGCTACCCGTGAAAAAAAAATAGCCTGCACGTGAGACCAAGAGGTGTCTTATCTGATGAGGGTACCTCGCCTGTGCTGAGTCTTCTGGAAACACGACCCGGGGCCTGCAGCTGATTTGCCAAAGATGCCGAGGGGCGCAGAGCATCCCCGTCTCTGGTGATCCTGGGATCAGTTTGCAAGACTCGCTGGGCTCCTTGGGAAAGGAGGGTGGGGCGGGTACCAGGCTGGGAAACGCTCTTTGGGAACAAGGACAGGATGCAGGGAACAAGGGAAAAGATGAACCTGAACCTCAGTCTTGGTCACAGTTAACTGTCAGCCACTGGGAATCAACTTAAAACAGAAAGCAACCGGCCTCATCTGCCAAGGCCGGCAGGCAATTCTGCCCGAGCCCCGCTGGGCAGCCAGTCTTGGTCACGGTTTTCCCCGGCTCAGTCTGTAATCGAAGTTCAAGGATTCTTCTTCCTATAATAAAGTGCCATCCCCGCCCCGCCCCCCGCCCTTTACTTCTGATTTTTACCTTTTGCTTTGCAGTCTGTTAGTGTGTGCTCTGGACATAAGAAAATGCGGCTAGTTTGCACCAGCAGAATCTTTGGTTCGTTTGCAGGCATTGCAATTGATGTGAAGACTCCCAGAGGTGAAATAGAAGTCAAATGGGTTTTTTTTTGTTGTTGTTTTGTTTTTTGTTTTGTTTTAGAAAGTCCTAACTCCTTTTCTTACTCATTCTCCTAGTGAGCTGTAAGGGTTTTTTTTGTTTTGGTTTTGTTTTTGTTTTTGGAGCCTCCTGAATTCAAACTGGATAAAACTTTATTTCTTTCAAGTGTGTACCATATCCGGGACCCACATGTACCCACATGTACACGGCCTCGCTGTGAGGTTCCAATGACTATAAATAAATTCTTCCTTTATTTAAAAAATTTTTAAATGTTTTTATTTATTTCTGAGAGAGAGAGAGAGAGACAGCGAGAAAGCGACAGTGAGAGAGAGCAGGGGAGGGTCAGAGAGAGAGAAGGAGACAAGGACTCCGAAGACAAGCTCCAGGCTCTGAGCTAGCTGTCAGCACAGAGCCCGATGTGGGCCTCGAACTTACAAACTGCAAGATCATGACCTGAGCCAAAGTTGGATGCTTAACCGACTGAGCCACCCAGGCACCCCTAAATTCTTCCTCTAAATTAGTATGATTTCTAAATCAAAATGTTCTGAAGCCAACAGGAATGCTTATCTTTAGGTAAGTTAACTATAGCTCCAACAACTCCATTCGTGCTTTGATTTGTGGAGGGAAATTTCTCTTCATTGGTAACACTGGCTGGGTGTTGTGAATTTGGGAGCTTTTCCAGGCCCCTCCTGGTCAGGTTTGGGTAGAGTCTTGCTGGGGCTGGCTGTCTGGCAAAGAGAGGAACTCTAAGCATGGGGGGTCGGCATGCAGCGGTGTAGACATTGGGCAGAGAGATAAGGAGGGTCACCCAGTGGCCAAGAACTTGAACTTTGCCATAAGGCAAACCCCCGCTCTCCCAGTACATGACCTTGGAGGCATTGCTTCATGTCTCTTGGTCTTTGTTTTCTGTGTTCTCACGTGGGAAGTGAGAATGTAAAACCCAGTGTACACAACACTGTTAACAGGATTCTATGTAATAAAAGACTCAAGGGGCAATGCCCAGCAGGTAAACAGTGGCGGAGCTTGCCCACTCTGAAGGGTGGGCGAGGCTGCTAACCTGGCTCTTCTCTGGAAGATGGTGTTGTTAACACCCATTCACTGGATCCGGATCAGAACCAAGAGACCGAGGGCCACGCCTGGGCAGGGCTGGACACACAGCATGCGGCCAGCCCATCTCAGTGCCGCCTTCCTGCCTCTTTGAGAATTCAGAATGAGACGGAAGTCAGCTCAGCCTGATCCCACACAGGGAGCCACTGTATTGGGAACCCCCTAGAAGGACGGGCCACAGGACCATTTAAAACACCATTTTGCGTTCTCTTATAATGTTTTTGGCCCTGCTTGTGAGGTCAGAGCATCATGGATCCGTTCACCCTTCAATCAGTCTGCTCCCAGGCCCTGTGTTAAACACTGAAGTATAGGGGCGCCCACTGGCTCAGTCGGGAGAGCATGCGATGCTTGACCTCGGGGTTGTGAGTTCAGGACCCATGTGAGGTGTAGAGATTATGAAACAAAATAAATAAACTTTAAAAATTAAACACTGGAGCGCCCGTATGGCTCAGTCAGGTGAGCGACAAACTTCGGCTCAGATCACGATCTCACCGTTTGTGGGTTCAAGCCCTGCATTGGGTTCTGTGCTCACAGCTCAGAGCCTGGAGCCTGCTTGGAATTCTGTGTCTCCTTCTCTCTCTGCCCCTCCCCTGTTCACACTATCTCTCTCTTCTCAAAAATAAATAAATATTTTTAAAAAAGATCATGAGTAGAGCCAAAGTCTGATACTTAACAAACTGAGTCTCCTAGGTGCCCCTGTATTTATTTTTAATTTTTAAATTATTATATCCCAGGGTGCCTGGGTGGCTCAGTCTGTTAAGCGTCCGGCTTTGGCTCAGGTCATGATCTCACAGTTTATGAGTTCAAGCCCCGCATCGAGCTCTGTGCTGACAGCTCGGAGCCTGGAGCCTGCTTCGGAATCTGTGCCTCCCTCTCTCTCTGCCCCTCCCCTGCCCATGCTCTGTTTCTTACAGTCTCTCAAAAATAAATAAGTGTTAAATTTTAAAAAAACTATTATATCCCAAATTAACCTTTTTGAGTATGTACAGTGCTATGGATTTCACCACATGTACAGTTTTGTGTAGCTGTCAGGATACGGGACAATTCTATACCCCCCCCCCCCCCAGAAATCCATTCTCTGCCTCTTTGGGGTCATACCTTTCCCCACGCAAACCAGTGGTGACTCCTGATCTGCTCTCTATCACTGTGGTTTTGTGGGTTTCTTTGAAGATGTCATATAAATGGAATCATAAATTATGTAAGCTTTTGAGACTGGCTTCTCTTACTGAGCCCAACACCTTTGAGATTTCTCCAAGTGTTGTTTGTATCAGAACTTTTTCCTGTTCATTACTGGATCGTGTTCCATCATACGGACATACCACAATTTCTTTATCTACCCCATTAAAGGACACTTTCCTGAAGGACTTTTTTTTAGCTGTCAGAAGAAGAAATGGGAAGAGAGCTGACCGGGGAGGAGCCTGGTCGGATATCTATTTCAGGAAACTAAGACAGTGGTCACGAGTCCAGACTCAAAGGAGAAATTTCCAGGAGGGAGAAATGGACAAGATCTGAATGCCTAATTAGATATGAGCTCGAGGGAGAAAGAAGAGTCTGGGATGAAGCCCACGTTTCTGGTTTGGAAGACAAGCGGGACTACAAAATAGAGAATTCCAGAAGAGCGTGACCTCACTGTGGAAGGATGATGGTCTGTGAAGCACCTGATACTTAGCAGAGGCTCAAGAGAGGACCAGTGCCTGAGACCCCAAGCGTCCCTCGCACGGGGCGGACGCCACAGGTGCAAAGACAAAAGAAAGACACAGTCAGAGGCCCGGAAGAGTCAGGTGTGTGAGCAGGTCATTTTAACATCACCAGGAGAAGAGCTAAACTAGAGAGTAGGCATGGCATGGCCCGAGTTTGCAGGAAGGACTCTGGGCTCAGCCTGCCAGTCAGAGATGGCTTCCTGGAGGAGGAGGTGCTCTGATGTCAAGTCTTTCCTTTGGGGAAAACCCTATCCTCTAGATGGAACCACTCACAATGTGAATACTAACCAGGAGGGTAAACAGTTTTGCTCTTTGCCATTGGTGGATGCTCATCTGCAGTAGAGAACCAGTTCATCTAAAGCTAAGAATGAGGCTGGAAAAGTCTGGGTGGAGGACGGCATGAAAAGCCGCCCTATGGGAGCAGGGGGTGCTGAGCTCTCTAACTTGGGAAAGCTGACTCAGCAACTAGAGTCATCTGAGAGATTTAAAAAATTTTTTAAATATTTATTATTTATTTTTGAGAGAGAGAGAGAGAGAGAGAGAGAGGGAGAGGGAGGGGCTGAGAGAGGGAGACACAGAATCCGAAGCAGCCTTCTGTGCTGACAGCTCAGAGCCTGACCTCGAACCCACGAGCCATGAGGTCATGACCTGAGCTACTTAACCTACTAAGCAGTTAAAAAGCTTTTTAAAAAATTCAGACAACTGAGCCTTACCACAGACCTAAAAGCACAGATACTCTGGGCGTGACCAATGAAAACAAAACAAAGCAAAACAACAGAAAAGAACTCTCTGGATGGCTCTAATGTGGTCAGGTAAGACCCTAGATTATCAAGATGGCCGTCCGCAGAGCCCAGGAATCCCGAAAGAGACTTACCTTGATTTTTGCCACAGACACAGTGCAAATCCTCATCCTCAGAAATGCCAGCCATGGGTCATAGGGAAAGCAAGCCTATGAATGACTTAGTCCTGCTCATTCTTATTCTGGAAAAACCAACTCCAAGCACAAGCCACACTCACTAGATGTTAGTTTATAGCCAGATAACCCTACCACGTCCAATGAAATACACACATGCATGAGGATTTTAAAACACCGATAATAGCTACGCTTTTTTCGAGCTCTTACTATGTTTCAATGTCATGTACAGTTAAAAATTTTTTCATCTTTCTAACAACTCACAGAAGTAATTATGAAATAAGCCCATTGTTCCTTGTTCAAGGTTGTGCATCTCCCAGGGGCTGACCAGTCAGATTTCAAGTTTCATTCTTTCCATTATATCAAATAAACAGCCTTGAAAGATCTGTAATGAGGACCCGAGTGACCGTTCAGTAAAAGGCCAAGGGAACTAGCAAGGAAAAGCAATATGACAATGAAGTGTGTAACAAATCGGGTGGGAGAGAGAATGAAAAATAAACAAAAGAAGGAAGAGCAAATGAATAGAATTTAGGGCAAGCGTCTATTAGCAAAAGAGACGGAGGGAATCTTTTGTGAAAAATAATGAAATAGGCCCAGCATTTCCTGACCCGTGTTTTATGTGTGTTCAAGGCTGGTGTTTGTAGTTATTCTTGAACACTCTTGACCCTACCCTACATCCCAAGTCTTTTTTTTTTTTACCTTAGGGAAGCAGGTCTAAAGGAGGGTGTTGGTCGCCTCCGGCTGCCCCACTTGTCCATCAAATCCAGCCTTTGTTTCTCTCGCAGCCTCAACTCTGTCTCGGATTGTTCTAGAGTCTGAGAGCTGACAGCTGAATCCAAGTACCAGAGACACAGACCTTGACCTTAATAGCACACTGACCTACAAAATACACCACATAGAAAGAGATGAAAGTCAAGCACAAAAGAGGGAAAGGATCTGTAAAGGGGGAGAAGATGGACTGAGCTGAGCAGACTGACGAGAGAAATCTGGATTAATGGTAATTTCATTTTATTTTTAATTTTTAAAAATGTTTTATTTATTATTGAGACAGAGAGAAATGGAGCATGAGCAGGGGAAGGTCAGAGAGAGAGGGAGACACAGAATCTGAAGCAGGCTCTGGGCTCTGAGCTGTCAGCACAGAGCTCGACGTGGGGCTTGAACCCACAAACTAAGGGTAATTTTAATACAGACTGGGAAGTGTCATGGAAACAGAAGTTCATGGCCACGTTCTCTTCTTCTTCCTCTTCCTCCTCTCCCCCTCCTTCCTCCTCTTCCTCCTCCTTTTTTCCTCAACTAGGGCCAAAATAATCTGGAATTTAGTTTAGATACAAGCACTTTCCAGGGAGTAAGGTGTGTTTAACAAAGGAAAGGATTATAGACAAGGCTATACAAGCCGTCCTTCCTGCTTAATGTCAAGGCATAATTTATATTCTCAAGTGCCAACTCTATGCATGGGAGAATACTGAGCACTTCAAATAAATTTCTTACTTCATTTAATTTTTTTTCTAGAAGCTTCCTTCTTTAAACAAAATTATTTATTTTGAGAGAGAGAGTGAGCATGCACGAGCTGGGGAGGGGCAGAAAGAGTTCCAAGTAGGCTCCACGCTGTTGGTGCAGAGCCCGATGTGGGGCGCGATCCCATGAACCGTAAGATCATGACCTGAGCTGAAACCAGAGTTGTACGCGTAACTGACTGAGCCACCCAGGCTCCCCAGATCTTTTTAGAAACTTCCAAGGTGAATACTATTACCCACATTTTACAGAAGAGTCAACAGAGGCTCCTGGATGTTAAGGGACTTTCCAGGGACAGGTGTAGGGAATGGCATGGCTGGGTTTAGTCTGATTCTCTTTGATCCTAAAATACTCTTTGCCACCATATCAGCAGGACCTATGGTCTTGAAATGGGTCAGAGGAGGGATGACCAAAGCAGCAAACGAGGGGCCCACGCTGCCTTATCTTAGGGACAAGAGGGAGGAAAAGAGAAAGGAGGAAAGAATGACAGAAAGTGATGGTCTCACGGGGAACAATTCTGCAGGTCCTGCCCCCAGCTCAACTCTAAGGGAAACCTTCGCTTTTTGCCTTCAGGTAAATCCTTTCAGATTGGAGCCAGTGAGGTTAGCACTGCAGATGTGCTTTATAAGTAGGGTCTGGGGCACTGTTTTCTGCATGTGCATCCTTACTCTGAGAGAGAAAAGGGTGGGGCTCAGAGAAAGCTTCCAGGGGCCTTGCTCTAGGCCCTGAGGAAAGCAGTGAGCAGGGCAACAAAGCCCCAACCCAGTTGCCAAATGCAAGAGAAAATGGTACCAGCCAAACCAGCACATGGCATTCTCTCCTCCACAAACATTGTGAGAAAACTGGCCTATGTTCTAGAGTAGCCTTTCAATTCCCTAGGGTACTTCTTCTTTTTTTTTTCTTAGTGTTTATTTAGTTTTGAGAGGGGAAAGGGGCAGAGAGAGGAAGACACGAAATCTGAAGCAGGCTCCAGGCTCTGAGCTGTCAGCACAGGGTCTGATGCAGAGCTTGAACCCACGAGCCGTGAGATCATGACCTGAGCTGAAGTCAGACACTTAACAGACTGAGCCACCTAAGTGCCCTGCCACAGATTTTTTTCATATTGCAAATCCGGAACTCATGCACATCAAATAAGAATCCCCTCCCCACTCACTTCCCCCAGCCCTTGGAAACCACAATTCTGCTTTCTAGTTCTATGAATTCGAATACTCTACATACCATATAAATGGAATTGTACAATATTTGTCTTTTTTTGTGGTGACTGACGTATTTCATTTAGCATAATATCCTCAAGGTTCATCCATGTGGTAGCAGGTGATAGGGTTTCCTACAGTTTGAAGGCTAATACTCCACTGTGTGCGTGAGCCACAGTCCGTCCATTCGTCCATCAGTGGTTGCCTGTGCCGCCGACACCTCTTGGCTGTTGTGCGTGGTGCTGCTATGAACACGTGTGTGCAAATATCTCTTTGAGAGTCTGCTTTTAATTCTTTTGAATATATATCCAGAAGTGGGGTTGCTGGATCCTATGGTGCTTTTAGTGTTACTTTATTGAGAAACTTCCGTCCTGTTTACCATACAGGCTGTACCATTTTATAGTCCCTCCAACAGTGCATGAAGTGTTCCAACTTCTCCACATCCTTGCCTACACTTGTTTTTTTGTTTTGTTTTTCCTGAATAGTAGCCATCCTAATAGACGTGAGGTAATAATACTTCATTGTGATTTTGATTTGCATTTCTTGGATGATGACTGATGTTGAACATCTTTTCATATACCTTTTGTCATTCAAATATTATCTTTGGGAAAATGTCTATTCAAACCCTTTACCCATTTTTTTTAAAGTTAGGTTATTTAATTTTTTATTGTTGAATTGTAGGAATCCTATTTTTTTCTTAAAGTAAGCTCTTGCCCAACACGGGGCTTGAACTCCTGACCCCGAGACCAAGAGTCACGTGCTTTCCCAACTGAACCAGCCAGGCATCCCATAGGAATCCTTTATATACTGTGGATATTAACCCCTTATCAGATATATGTTTGCAAATACAGTTGTCCTTTGAACAACGCGAGGCTTAGGACCACCACCCTCGTCCTGCAGTTGAAAACACACATGTAACTTTTGACTCCCTCATAACTTAACTTCTAATAGGGAGAACCACGAGGGATCACTCTTTCCTGAGACATGCAATTTACTGGAGAGCCAGACTGCTGTCGGGAGGTGAGTAGCGTCACACTGCATTTTAAGCAGACACGTGCAAGGCTCGAGCTTCCAACAGGAGGTGGCTACCAAATTATTATAATACAGTAGCCCAGTGTGTGCTTCCGTTATTATATGCAGCTGTGACTTAATGCTGCATCTTTTTTTTTAATGTCTTTTATTTATTTTTGAGACACAGAGAGAGCGTGAGCAGGGGAGGGTCAGAGAGAGAGGGAGACACAGAATCTCAAGCAGGCTCCAGGCTCTGAGTTAGCTGTCAGCACAGAGCCCGACACAGGGCTCGAACCCACAAACCGTGAGATCATGACTTGAGCTGAAGCTGGTGCTTAACCGACTGAGCCACCCAGGCGCCCCTTAATACTGCATCTTTACGCTTGCTTGCATTTTCTCGACTGCTAATGTACAGTCTATAAATGCTTGTCTGCATACAGCCTGATAAATTTTAACTTTTTGTGAAAGATCTGTGTACCTTTTATGGTAGTAAGTGATAAAACCCACATATATTTGATGCATTTATGACGTGCCTAACTTCAAATTTTTGTGAAATCTTTTCAGTATTTTAGGCTACAAGGTTTGTCTTTGAGTTTTTTCAAACTGTCACAAGTCTCCAAAAATTTTCCAATATGTTTATCAGGAAAAACCTCACATGTACGCAAGCCTACGCAGTTCCTAAGCATTTAGGAGCCGACTGTGTCTTCTCCCACGCTGTTGATTGCCTTTTGACTGTTAAATGTGCCCTTAGAGGCACATGTTTTTAATTTTGATGTAGACAGTCTTCCTTTTAAAGCTGATGTCCTACCCCATGCACCTCCTGTGTGCCACATACCTTTATTCAGTGACTCCCGAACTTGAATATGCATTAGAATTTTCTGGATGACTTGTTACACTGTAGATGACTGAGTCCTACCACAGAGATTTTGGTTTGGTAGATCGGGGGTGGGGCCCAATGACATATCTAGAAAGTTCTCAGGTAATGCAGATGCCGATGGTCTGGAAACCACACCTTGAGGATTGCTGCCCTGGTCCCTCAGTCTCTCTATGCTTTTTAAAATTATTGTCATGCCTCCACTTCTTGGTTTTTGTTGTTTTTTCTCTGCCTGGAATGGCCTTTCTGCACACACCTCCTTGGTGAACTTTCACTGAACCCTCAAGCTGGAATGAATCTTTCACCTTCTGAGTTTCTTTGTCACTTTATATTTATTTTGTCCCTTCCCATCTTTTACTTTCGATTAGACTCATTTCTGTACCAGTTATATCCTCTACTGAGATCATAGACTTGTTGACGTTGGCACTTTGGTTCAGTGTCTCTTTACACGGCCCTCCAGTGCCCAGCACAATACTTCACCGGCACTAGACATGGAGGGGATGTTGGTTAAAAGAATGAAAAATTAGGGGCACCTGGGTGGCTCTGTTGGTTAAGCATCTGACTTCAGCTCAACTCATAATCTCACAGTTCGTGGGTTTGAGCCCCGCATCAGGCTCTGTGCGGACAGCTCGGAGCCTGGAGCCTGCTTTGGATTCTGTGTCTCCCCCTCCCCACGCCCCATGTTCTTCCTCCACTCACACTTTGCCTCTCTCTCAAAAATAAATAAAGATTAAAAAAAATTTTTTTAAATGAATGATCAAGGAAAAGCCCACTGAATGAAAGGACAGCAGCACTGAGGAAAGAACTACATGAAAGCTACAGGAGAAGAGAGAGGATAAACGGAGTGGAGTGGGTGGGAGGGAAATTCTTTCCAAAAGGGAATTTTGTTTTGCCAACTAAATAAGAAGTAAAAATAGATCAGGTCTTCCCAGCTGCTCTGTTTGTCTGTTTTCTTGCAGCTGTGCTAGCATTTTTTTTTTTAGGCTAAAATTGCTAATCACTATTGCCAGCAGGGCCCTTGTGATTAAAAGAAGGAAAGAAAGAAAAAGATTAATGACTTTAATTCCCAAACATTTAGGGAATGAAAGTGTGGAGAGGAGCAACGTTCTGGCATCCTGACTGGAAATCTAGACTGCTGTGTTTTCACCTCGGGAAAGATCAGGACACCTTTCCCCAGGGAGGATTAGACAGGTGCCATAGGGTGTAAAACGGAAGTATTGAAAATGTAATGAACTCTAGAAATTAGCTCTTTGTGAACAAAATTTTAAACCAATGTTTATAAAATGAACCTGACGTATTATTCTTTTTTTCTTTTAAGATTTTATTTTTTAGGTAATTTCTACACCCCCTGTGGGACTTGAACTCACGACCCTAAGATCAAGAGTCACACGCTTTATGGGCTGAGCCAGCCAGACACCCCGTGACATATCATTCTTTATTATATTTATGGCCCCACCTCTTCGGCAGGTTAGACCAGGCGTGATTTCTAACTTTTGCTTCTTTGTTTATTAGGACTGCCTTCATTGAAAACTACCAGCACGTAATAGAGTGTTTTCTCTGCCATCCTCTGCCTTGTGGACTGACGGAGCTTTGCCTTCTTGAACTTGGGAATGCGGTCCGCTGCAGTCACGCAAGCCAAGGAAAGATGCAAGCCACAGAGAACCCTGGGCTTTCAGCTGGAACGCACATCCTGAGCACCTTCTGGAAGTTTCTGTGAGTTTTGTCCCCAGTGGCAGTATTTTATTTTCGGTCAAGGCTATGACCCTGGGATCATTCTATGCAGCTGTTAGCCATTTTCATCTTTGTTTGCCTGTTGTTGGACACCTAGGCAGATTCTATTGTGTTCTCCAGTCGTTTCTGTCCACAGGTGCACTACCAGAACATTCTAACCACGGGACATGTGTTCCTCTTTAACAGTACATAGGAAATTAAAAGAACCTTAAGCACTGGCCTGAAAAATTTGTCTCTCTAAATCTTCCTCTTTTAAAATCATTTCTGCATGGCGTGGTTGTGCCTGGGAGAACTGGAAATCGCCCCCTCGGTCATGAGCCCAAGATTCTATGAAATTAAACATGCCCAGAAATTAATCATGCCTTCTTGTCTCTTCTGTGAAGATATCCCAGCGGTCAAATTATCTCCTGCTTACTAACGGATATTCAAGAGTAAAAAAATTTGGAAGCTCTTTCTAAATGACTTTACATAAGAGCTTAAAACAAATTCATTGCATTTGTATGCAAATTTGTCTTTAAAACTTTTTTCCTTATGCCAAGGGAAAAGGGAGAAATAGGTTTAGGTGTGTCTGTGTGGCAAAGTGGGGGTCTTTTTGTGGTTAGTGCTTGGGGAGGTTAATGTGTGGGAATGAATTAATGAATAAAATTTAGGCCCAGTGCTGAAAACCTTGGAGGAAATTGGATATATCAAATATGAACCTGTTCTATCACCAGATGAATGGATTATTTTGATGTTCAACAGGGGGAGAGGTAAAAGTGGCACCAAGCTGGACATCAGTACCCTGTTTCTTCGAGGACTTCCAATATAGGGTGGCCATGTTTGACCATAAATTGGACAAAGAGGCTAAAAATAAATTCTAATTATGACAGAGTAAACAGAAAACCAAGAAAGATGGCTTTTAGTACCAACATTCTTTTCCTTTTGTAAGTTATTATATTTTAACATTTTGGAAAATAAAAGCCATAGCTACACATTAGGTAGCCAGTATTTTTTTAAAATTTAGTTTAAATAAATTTAAATAAAATTTTAATTAATTAATTATTTTATTTTATTATTATTATATTGTGAGAGAGAGAGAGAGAGAGAGAGAGAGAGAGAGAGAGAGAGCACTGGCGGGGAGAGGAGCAGAGGCTGAGAAAGAGAGAACCTCAAGCAGATTCCAGACCCAGTGTGGAACCTGATGCAGGGCTTGATGCCGGGACCCTGAGCTGAAATCAACACTCGGGAATTCAACCAACTAAGCCACCTTGGTGGCCTGGTAAATGTGCATTTTTTGATCTGCCCACTGCCAGCTCTCCTTCTGGGAACTGCTCCTCCATAACTTCAAACCTACAATATTCTAGGGCGAGGCCATGCTCTTATGTGACTGGCCCCCTGCCTATGTTCAAGTAAACAGTGGAAGGGCGGCTGGGTGGCTCGGTAGGTTAAGAGTCTGACTTCAGCTCAGGTAGTGATCTCGCTGTTCATGGGTTTGGGCCCCGCATGGGGCTCTGTGATGAACAATGGCTCAGAGCCTGGAGCTTGCTTCGAATTCTGTGTCTCCTTCTCTTTCTGCCCTTCCTCCACTCATGCTCTGTCTCTCTCTCTGTCTCTTAAAGATAAATAAATGTAAAAAAAATTTTAAAAATAACAACAACAGTGGGTATTACCAATGATTCCCTTCTCTGGCATAGTTGAACCAAATTCCAGGGATAACGATCAGTACAAATGATCAACGCATACTGGTGAAACAGCATCCTTGATTGAGAATAAAAAAATAAATATCTGCTTTTTATTTCTTTTGTGGTATTTGTTATGGCAGCCAGAGCATAGAAAAACACCGTGGTAGTGAAGAGCCATGTTGTATGGTAAAGATGATTTTGCAGTGAGACAGACCAGAACTTAGTTTATTCCTTTCTGTGTGATTTTGAGTAAGTCACATTGCCCCTTTCAGGAGTTCTTTCTCTTTAAAAAATTTTTTTATTAATGTTTATTCATTTTTGAGAGAAAGAGAGACAGAGCATGAGTGGGCAAGGGGCAGATTGAAAGGAGACACAGAATCTGAAGCAGGCTTCAGGCTCCAGGCTCTGAGCTGTCAGCACAGAGCCTGATGCTGGGCTCGAACCCATGAACTGTGAGATCATGACCTGAGCTGAAGTTGGGTACCCAACCGACTGAGTCACCCAGGTGTCCCAAGGCACTTCTTACCTGACTACACTGGAAACAATAATTCCTCTGTATGTATTATGAGGATCATAACACATATATACATATATGCACACACACATACTCTCTCTCTTTATATATATATATATACACACACACACACACACACACACACACACACACACACACACACATATATGTGTATATAGTACCTGAAACATAAGAAGCATTCAATCAAGGATAACTTTAACAGTCACAGCAATGAGAAAATGTTATGCAAGCAGTAAAATGATTCCCCAGAGGAGGCACCTGAGAGGCTCAGTGGAATGAGCATCTGACTCTTGATTTCAGCTCAGGCCATGATCTCAGGGTTATGGGATCGAGCCCTGAGTAGGGCTCTGTGCTGAGCAGGGTTATGGGATCGAGCCCTGAGTAGGGCTCTGTGCTGAGCTTGGAGCCTGCTTGAGATTCTTTCTCTCTCCCCCTTTGTCCCTTTCCCCCACTTGTACTCTCTTTCTCTAAAACACACACACACACACACACACACACACACACACACACACAAGATTACCCCCTGAGGACTGTATAGCACATGTCTTGTCATATATCATATTAAACATATTTTACTGATTATTACTAATATGCATTTAAGATATTAGTGTATTAAAGATAATAACATTCAAATATTAAAAATAATAATAATATACTGTTCTAAAAGAAAGCAAAATAAAAATTAATAAATAAAATAAATAATAAGTAACTGATAAAAATTAATAAAATGCTGCTGGTTACAACTCCCTAAGAAATCATGCTTACCTGTTAACACAATTGAAAGGCGATATGTAAGTAAGAATATAGTTGTTTGCTATTGAACAAGTTAAGCTCTTTGTTACAGGGAAGGAAAACCTAAATTTTAAAGTAATCTTGGCCCAAACTGGAATTTATTTGCTCCAAATCCCAAGCAACTATTGCACAACGGAGTTATGGCAGAGCAAGAACCCAGCTGGCCCATTGGCACAACTACAACCAGGAGATTTAACGTCTTCATGAGTCTTGCCCTCTCTAGACCTTGCCCTTGGCTTCATTCCTACTCACTGTTGGCTTTGTCTACATGCAGAAAACACGGCCTCCCCAAATCACACTTTCCGACTTTCACTTCCCAAAGGGCCTCCCTGTGTTGCCTCTGTGTGTCTCATCTCCTCTTCCCAGGACCTAGTCAGATCGGATTGGGGCCCAACATAATGGCCTCATCTTAATCGCCTCTTTGAGGCTCCATCTCCATTAGCTGCATTCTGAGGTGCTAGGTTAGGGCTTCGACATGTGGATTTTGAGGGGATACAATTCAGCCCGTAGCACAAGATTTCCTATGGTGTTTCCATCCCTGACTGATATTTACATATCTTCCTGGGTTTTGGCTTGGCTTAGATGTTTGGCATTTAACTCTGTTTCTGCTGACTTTGAAACTGCTGTTTTCATCCACAAAGAGCATTTAATCTTAAAATAGGCGCATTGTGTCAGATTGTTGGACTGTGTCAGATTTGATGTGATCCTGTTGGGTCCTTTATTAATTTACTAGACAAATATTTATTGACCGGTCAGCATCTACTTAAAATTAATATCTAGTGTAAATGTAAACAATATGATCTCCTTGGGAATACCAGGGTGAATCAGCCATGGATTCTGTCTGAGATTTTTAATCTAGTAGAAAAGAAAAGTTGAAAAGCATCAATAAATATAATAAAGGAAATAAAGGTTTAAGGCAAAGTGTACTTTAGGAACTGTACAAATAAATATTATGGAAATCCAGAGGAGGAAAAGATGGCTCAAGGCTGGAAAGACTGGAGAAAGCTTCCAGAAGTGGGTGGGGTTTGAGCTGGGCTCTGAGCCGAGAGTGGCCCTTGAACCCATGGAGGGCACGGCTCTTCAGGAACAGAGGTTGGTGTTGGTGCTGCACCTGTCAGACACACCTAGGAGGCTGGGATCCTCCAAGAGGAGGCGCTGAATGAGGGCCCGGACATCCCCACGCAGGAGGAGGGGGAAAGAGGTCAGGCCCATGATGTATTAAGCTTAGGCGAGTTATTCAGCCAGAAGATGGAGTTTATTTTCCTTTCAGATAATGTTACCCTACGTCCTTAGCTCACATTCATTCCTCCATCTATGGCAATCTGACTTCTAAAGTCAACGGAAACCTCCTAATTACCAAATCTACTGGTCGCTGTTCCTTTTGTAACCCACTTGCCTTTTTAAGGAATTCCACTTTTCTTCTCCTTGAAACTTCTCCTCCCCTGGCTCTGTGACACCCCTTCCTCCCAGCCCTCCTCTCCTCTCCTCCCCGGTCCCCTCCCTAATTTGCATTTCCCAGCTTTTTAACCACATGTTAACATTGGCCTTTCCAAGTGGCCACTTTCGTTTTTTAGCTATTGCTTTTTGGCTAATGTCTTTTTTTTTTTTTTTTTTTTTTGTAGTTAAATCGCTCTTCTAGTATTTTCAGTCTCCACCTGGATGTTCCTTCCATGGGCTTCTTAAATTCAGGAAACCAGATTCGTTTTCTTTTTTTAGATCTACACTCACCTCCTACAACATTTCAACAGTCTTATGGCTTTCAATGCCCTTCATGTGCTAGACTCCAAAGTACGTCTCTTGAGTTTGGACTGCTTCCCTGAACTCCAGACTCGTGCTTGTCTTCTCAGGCTTAGTATGTCTCCAGCTGTGCTTTGTATTCTCGCTAATGCCTGCTCCCTGCAGTGTCCCCATCGCATTGTCACTCTTGATAACAACTCTGTCTTTGCGAGGGCTCAGATCAACAGCCTTTGGGCTGTTGCATTTTTCCTCTTGCATCTCCACTCTGGTGTGACCACAAGCACTGTCCACTCTACTTCCTGCACAGGGTCAGAAATGACTACACCTCCCCACCCCATAGCCGCAAACTCAGTCCAAACCACATGATCTCTCGCTTGGATGGCTGCAGTAGATTCCAAACTGGTCTCGTTGGTTCTCCCCGTGGCCCCCCCTTCAGCCTCTTCTCAACAAAGCCACCATGTTGAAATTTTTGTTGGATGGAGCATCTCCTTCACCTGAACAACCCTAATGCTCTCACATCACTCAGAGTACAACCAAGTCTTCCCCATGGCCTCAGTGTGACATGCTTTCATTACTCCCGATGCTGCTCCTGGCCCCACGCTGCCCAGCCTGCAGCCTCTTTGGCCCCACACTCTTTTACAAATGCTTTGGATATGCTTCTTCTGATGCGGGCCTTTGTACGTCCTTCTGGCAGCCATCCCAAGGCTCACTCCTGCTTCAGGTTTTTATACGAGAGGCTCTTCAGTGGGACCTTCCAGAACACACTGTCTCAGATTCTAACTTAGCTGCCTGAACTTCGTATTTTCTCTCCATGCTTTATTTTTTCTTCTTTGTGTTTATTAATGTCTAAACATTAGATACATTTTGCTTATTTGTTTATTGTCTGTCTCTTCATCGAGACCCAAAAGAGTAGAGAGAATTTTGTCTGCCTTTTTAGAGTTGTATCTCAATCCCTAGAATAAGGCCTAGAATCCAAAAGACATTTTCCAAATATTTGTTGAAGGCTGACAACACTGATATATAATATTTATTTGTTCCCTTAGTAAAGTACTATTCTTGTTTCATCACATTGAGGGTTCTTTCAACATATGAATTTTGGAGAAACACGAACAGTCAGTCCATAACATGGTGTGTCCTGCTCCTCTCCACCCACAAAAGATATGTTGAGGTTCTAAGCCCCAGTACTTCAGAATGTGACCTTATTTGGAAGAAGGGCCACTGCAAATATAATTAATAAAGAAGAGGTTATACTGGAGTAGAGTGGACCCCTAATCTGATATGACTTCTGTCCTTGTGAGAAGACAGCCAAGTGAAGCTGGAGGCAGAGACTGTAGTGATGTATCTCCAAGCCAAGGAGTTGCCGGAAACCACCAGCAACTAGAAGAGGCAAGGAAGGATTTATTTTTAGAGCCTTTGGAAGAAGCATGGCTCTGACAACACTCTCATTTTGGATTTATAGCTTCTAGAACAATCAGATGATAAATTTATGTTCTTGGAAGCCACGATGAAAAACCAGAGGGAAGCCATAGAGCAAATGAGAAAGAAAAGATAGCCATTACAAAGTGGTTGGTAGAGTATATTTTTTAACATTTCATAATTTAAGCAGACAAATCACTTTTTATGTGACCGTTTTAAGTAAAGTATAACATATATGCAGAAAAGCATGTACCAGATCAAAATATAGGACATTTTTGGCAGCAACCTCTTGTGCCTTGTCCCTGTTCTGTCTCCCAACAGACACAACCACTGTTCTGATCACTATCAGTGGGACAGAGCTCTGGCTGGCTTTGAACTTATATACATACGTGAAACCACACAGTCTGTGATCACCGCATTGCAGCCCGTGCACATGCTGTGAGAAACGCCACCAAAAGGCATATTGGGGCTGCTACCACCCTATGTTCTCACCACCCCCACAATTCCATTGTATGCCCAGTCTACTTTATTTACCTATCCTGTGAATGGCCACCTGGGATAGTTCCACTTGGGGGCTCTTAACAAATAATACTGCCACAAATATTACTGTACACATTTTCTGGTGCAGACACATTTCTATTGGGTGTTATATTCACTTTTTATCACCACTGCAACAAATTACCACACAGCTCTCACTTAAAACAGCACACGTCTGTTATTGCTCAAGTCTGTAGGTCAGAAGTCTGCAAAGGGTCTCAGCAGGCATTACCTTGCTTGTTCACGTTGTTAGCCAGGTTCAGTTTCTTGCTCCTGTAGGATGGAGGTCCCATATTCTTGCTGATTCAGCTGAGGGCCATTCCCGGTTTCACGCTGTCTCTGCATTCTTTGGCTTATGACCTTGTCTCTATCTTCAAAATTGGCGAAGACAGTTTTCAATCCTTCTCCTGTGCCATGCCCCTGGCTGTTGCTTCATTGTTGTTTCTCTCTCTGACCCCATTGGGAAGTGTTCTGGGTTTTTAAGGACTGATGTGATTAGGTTGAGCCCACTGACAATTCAGGATAATTCTCCCAATCTCAAGGTCTGTAACCTTAATCACATTTGCAATGTACTTTTCAACATGTAAGGTAACAAAGTCACAGGTACCCCAAATTCGGAGGTGGACAGCTTTGGGGAAGGGGGATGGTCTTTATTCTGCCTACCTTAGGTATATACCCGGGAGTGTTTGGTCAAAAGAGGTGCATAAATTCAACAATAGCAGATGCTGTCGATAGTTTTTCAAAAGGTACCACTTTATACCCCCATCTGCTGTCTATGAGAATCCATGTTTTCCATGTCCTTGCTGGTTCTCAATATTGGTAACTCTTATCACTGTTAGCCAATCTGTTGGGCAGGTAGTGGCAAATAAATGTGGGTTTAATTTGCATTTTCTTGGTGATGAATCATGAACATATTTTCATATGACCACTGGTCATTTGTATAACCTCTTTTGTGAAATACCTGTTCAAGTCTTTGCCCATTTCAAAAACTGCATTGAAAGCAGACCACTTTTTGAACTGTGAAAACATTCATCAGGGCAGATATGCACATGCTAAAATACCTAGAAAATAAATAGATCACTTTAATGCATTTAGATTGCCAGTAACGGAAGAAAATGAGCTAACCTATGCAGTTCTTTTCTTATCTTTCTTCCTTTCAGTAAAGCTTAACTAATGAAATCAATAACAATAACTCACATTTGTATAGTGCTTTAGGATTTACAAAGTGCTTTCACATCCATTTTCTCATTCTCCTTTTGTTGGAAGGAACAAATAATACATTGCTTGCTAGTGCTGTTTTCATACTGTATATTACTTTCACCAAATGCAAAATTCAAGGCAAGATGCATATATTAAAAATCATTGTAGTGGGGCTAATGTGAATTTCACAATTATCCTTCTTGGCTCACAATTATCTTGAATTTGCTGATAAATATGATAGATGCTTGTAGAATGTTTAACAATTCCTCCGTGCCGCTATGCTGAAAGGCACTTCTGGGAGTTGCTGTTACATCAGGAAGAGGGCATAAATCTAATGAAGCCCGGTGATTGGAAATGGGTCTGTGGCAGAGGGGAGCGAACCTCTATTGCGGAGAGTGACAGAAAGATACAAATCAAGCAGACTTTTTTTTTCAAGAAGCAGAGCACAAATAACCTTTGTACATTACATGATTTTTGTCATTCCTTGCACCCTAGACACTAATTAAATTAGCCTTCTTTGATGTTTTAATAAAGAATGGTGCTTCTTGTTTGATAGCACATCTTTCCTTGAACTAAATGTGTGTGTCTGGGGGTGGAAGTCAGGGAGGACTGATATCTATGTGTGTGCGAAATGAGAGAAACTGTTAAGAAAAGCGATAAACACGCATTAAAATTCTCAGGCTAAAAGGTACCCTGCTTTTTTATTTTGCTTTCTGACATTTTAAATACCACTAGGCTATAAAAGTATATGACCTCTTTCCCCATCAAGTTTACGACCTTAAAAGATGAGACCAGTAAGATAGAAATGAAAAATATAAATGTAATGACTTTTTTTAATATGGTCGTCTCAAAATCAGGATCTTATCTCACGAGAAGTGAATCGTCCTTTTCTAATTTAGTAAAAGCCACGGAAGATAAAAGGTTTTACTTGCAAATGTGACCCGACAGCTCTGTGTGACTTTTATCCCCTCTTCTTCAGTCACTGAGACTATTGCCATGTGTCACTTCTTTACTTTGCATACTTGTGTCGCCCTCAGCGTGGACATCATGGCACCACTTACCATGCACTTTCCTTTTCCTGTTAACTCGCTGCTCAGGGTGTCCACGCTTCACCCCCACACTCCCCGGCTTAGTGCTCCCTGCAGGCTGACTGCCCTCCTGACTCCAGGAAGGGCATGGGACTCTGGCCTACGCTCATCAGCAGAGTCCATTCCTGGCTGAGGAGGGAGATGTGCCTTGATTTTGCAAAGGGAGTTTGCTGGAGCTCCTCGGCCTGGGAGAGGAGGCGTGAGCCGACTTTGCAGAGGACAGATGAGAGGTTGGAAGACATTTAGTCTTCCAGGACATCACCGGAAACTGAAATAAACCAACCCTTCAGATGCTTAACTTACATCTTTTTTATTTTTTAAAAAATAGTTTAGAGAGAGAAAGGGAGAGAGAGAGAGAGACTGCTTGCACTGCAAGTGGGGGAGGGTCAGAGAGAAAGAGGGAGAGAGAGAATCCCAAGCAGCCTCCACGCTCAGCTTGGAGCCCAACATGGGGCTCAACCCCCCTGGGATCATGACCTGAGCTGAAATCAAGAGTTGGACTCTTAACCAACTGAGCCCCCCAGGTGCTCCTCTAACCACAACATATATATATTAATTATGCATGATCTTCATGGAACGAAGCATTCTGAATTGCCAAACTCTCCATGAGTTATTGACTACGTGGGCATGGTTACCTTTATTTTATTAAAGAGGTCTCTGATATCTTATGCTTTCTCCTCTATTCATTCAACAATGTGTTCTGAGCACCCAGTATGTCCTGAATATGGGAGACATAGCAAGGACTATGAAAAGGTCCCTCTGTCTTAGAGTTTATATTCTGGAGATGGTAGGGCAGATTATAAAAAGAAATTAAACAATTACACAAGACAACTCCATCCAGTGATAAGTTCTGTGAAAAAAGAAAAAAGGGTGGGGAGCTAATCAGCACCAGGATGAGGCCAGGCAAGAGTCTTGAGTTTGACTGGGGACCAAGAAACCTAATCCATTCCTTTCTCCTCCCCTCATTGCCCCTCCTCTTTGGATACATTCCACACATATCTTAGTTCATGCTTATGACTCCAAGGGCTTCTGCATCGAAGTGCAGGTGGCTTTCACCGCTCCATTCTCATCTCACTGCCCCAGATGGTGACGGTTTTTCCAACTTATGTCTATTGTCAGAACAAAAGCAACTCACCAACACCATAGAGGCTCACTCTCCCTCTTTCTGCTTTCTTTTTAGAGAAATTCAACCTAGCCTTTGCTTCCTACATGTCTCCTCTGGACAGAACACTGTGTTAGGTGCTGGGTCTTCATTCCACCCTGGCTCTAGATGCCTTGGCATTGCCCAACAAGACGTGGAATGTCGCTGTCCTTCTCACAAGTAGCCAGTAGGTTGGAGAGCATTTGTGGATGTGCGCCTCTGATGTGGCAGTCTCTTGGTTGGTTTCTGTGGTTTGTTTCCTCGTTTGCTTGGTTTTGACTATGCACTGATTTAGAACCTGAGTTTGTTCAAGCTGTTACAATAGAGTGCCGTAGACTTGGTGGCTTAAAGACAGCAGAAATTTATTTCTCACGGGTCTAGAGGCTGGGAGTTCAAAATGCCGGCAGATTTGGGGTCTGGCAAGATCCCACTTCCTGACTCACTGCATCCTTATGCGGCGAAGGGGTGAGGAAACTCTTCGGGGTCTCTTTAAAAAGGACACAAAACCCATTAATGAGGGCTCTGCCTTCACCTCTCAATCACTCCCCGAAGCTCCTACCTCCAAATACCATCACACTGGGGATTAAGTTTCAATATATGCCTTGTGAGGGGGCAGAAGCATTCGGCCTACTGCAGAGCTATTCTAGAAGGCTAAAAGTTCTAGAAGACTAGCTTCTACAGGGGACAGATTTATTGTTCAAGGTGGTGGTGTTTACTGATTTAGGGTAATATGGGACATTCGCTGGGAACTGTCTGCCCACACTATTCAGCTGCAGTGATTATATTTTCTATAGTTATATGAGAAATCCATGATCTATGTGTTTCCATCGTGTCCTTGTTGATGATAGTGAGTGTTATGGACTGAATTAGATTCCTCCACCTCCAACTCATATGTTGAAGTCTTAACCCCAATCTCCCATAAGGTGACTGTATTTGGAGATAAAGCCTTCAAAGAGGTGATTAAATTAAAATGAGGTCACGGGGCATCTGGCTTGCTCAGTCAAAAGAGCATGCAACTCTTGATCTGGGGATCATGAGTTGAAGCCCCATGTGGAAAGTAGAGATTACTTTAAGATAAAAAATTAACATAACATAACATAAAATGAAATCAAATGGGTGGGTCTAATCCAATATGACTAGTGTTCTTATAAGAAGTGGAAGAAGGGGTGCCTGGGCGGCTCAGTCAGTTAAACATCTGACTCTTGATTTTGGGTCATGATCTCACGGTTCATGAGTTCGAGCTCCACGTCAGGCCCTGTGTCGACAGGGCAGAACTTACTTAGGATTCTCTCTCTCTCTCTCTCTCTCTCTCCCTTTCTCTCTGCCCCTCCCCTGCTCACACTCACTCTTTCTCTTTCTCAAAATAAAGAAATAAAAATAAAAAGAAGAAGAAGAAGAAGAAGTGGAAGAGACACCAGGCAGGCATGTGAATTAGAGGGCCAGTATGTAAAGAGGCAGCAGGACCATGGTCACCTGCCGGCCAAGGAGAGAGACCATGGGGAAAGCCAACACCGCCAGCACCCTGATCTTGGAGTTTTAGCTTCCAGAGCTGTGAGAAAGTAGGTATCTGTTGTCCCGTCTGTGTTGCTACAACGGCCTGAGCAGACTGGCGCAGTGAGGGAGAAGGGGCCCTGCCAACGCGTCTTGCTGATACGAGTTGTCTCTTCCATTCAGCCTGTTCTGTCCCACTCATCTTTGCATCTTTGCTTTTCCCCCTTCTATGTCCTGACGTCTGAATCATATCCTTCCCAGCATCCATCTCCGTTCTACCGCCAACAGCAGCTTGCTCTTCTTTTAGGCAGCCACTCTTCTTGCCATCTCAGTCCGTGCAGTTGGGAGAGACTGACGCTACGTAAGCTCCCTGCCCACCCCAGCCCCTCCCCAGAAACAGAATGTGACTAGGTCTGCAGAAGCTGGGTCAACAGGGAGTCAGGTAGGTCGAGGACTTCAGTGCAGCCCTAAGGAAGGGGATACTCTCCACCTGAGCCACTTGGCTGATAGGATGTTAATCCACAGCTGCAGATGTGACTACTTGCCTTCTAGAAATGCAGTGAACTCACAAAGCAGCGCTGAGTCCATGTCCTGATGATGTCATTTGGTCTCAGTCCAGCCTTCCTAAGCCTAATCCTTGCCTTCTTAATTACATGATCCAACCACCAATGCCTCCCTGGCCCCTTTGGTTTCTGTTTTCGTTCTTGTTTTTGTTTAAGCAGGGTTAGATTGAGTTTTTATAACTTGTAGCTAAAAGAGTCACAACTAAGAATGCCTGGGTGGCTCAGTTGGTTAAGCATCTGACTTTGGCTCAGGTTATGATCTCACGGTTCATGGGTTCAAACCCTGTGTCAGGCACGGTGCTGACAACTCAGAGCCTGGAGATTGCTTTGGATTCTGTGCCTCTCTCTCTCTCTGCTCCACCCCTGCCTGCACTCTGTTCCTACCTTCCTCTTAAAAATAAACATAAAAAAATTAAAATAAATAAAAGAGTCACAACTATAAGTATTGCTACTCTGGCTTTCTTTGGACAACCACTTACTGATAGATGCTTCTCACTTTGAATCTGTAGGTGTCTTTAGGTCTAAAATGGGTCTCTTGCAGGTAGCATATAGATGGGTCTTGCTTTTCATCCATTCTGTCATTCTGTGTCTTTTGACTGGAGCACTTAGTTCATCTACATTCCAAGTAACTATAGAGAGATATGTATTTATTGCCACTTACTACTTGTTTTGTGAGTGTTTCTCAAGATTTCCTCTGATCCTTTCTTGTCTTTATTCCTTGTCTTGCTGATTTTCTTCAGTGATATATTTGGATTTCTACCTCTTTATTCTTTGCATATTTATTAGTGGTTTTGGTGTATGGTTACCAATCATTTTGCATGTTACCTCTTCTGCATGTAGCCATCCATATCAGGTTGATAGCCATTTAAGTTCGAACCTACTCTTTACCCTTCTCCTCCCCACATTTAAATATATGTTATTATATTTTATTTCTTATTTTTTTATTTTTTTTTTTTTTGGTGAGTTCCTTGACTGATTTTTTACAGAAATAAAACTACCTTATAACCCATCAGTCGGACTACTGGGTATTTACCCAAAGAATACAAGACCCCGATTCAAAGGGGTACACACATCATGTGTTTATAGCAGCATTCTTTACAGCAGCCAAACTATGGAAGCACCCAAGTGTCCATTGATTGATGACCGGAGAGAGAAGTGATATTATGTATGTAATTCAGCCATAAAAAGGAATGAAATCTTGCCATTTGCCATGGCATGGATGGAGCTAAAGAGTATAATGCTAAGTGAAATTAGTCAGTGAAAGACAAATACTATATGAGTTCATTCATACGTGACATTTAAGGAACAAAACAAGCAAAGGGAAAATAAATAAGAGAGAGAGCGAGAAATCAAGAAACAGACTCTTAATTACAGAGAGCAAACTGATGGTTACCAGGGGAGAGGGAGAGGGGGAGGGAGGTGATGGGAATTAAGAAATGCACTTGTGATAAGCACAAGGTGATGTATGGAAATGTTGAATCATTGTACTGTACACTTGAAACTAATATAACACTGTATGTTAACTACTTGGAATTAAAATAAAAACTTAAAAAAAATGAGAGAATCACAACTTACAGACTAAATTGGATTCATTCCTTAATGCCTACCTCACACTTCATCTCCTTTGTCACTCTTCAATCATTTCCTCTGGTACAGAGTCCCTCTTCTCTGAGTTTTCAAAGAATTTAAAGCCTGTGGGTTGATTAGTCTTGTTTATATTTCTCTTTTCTCTTCTTCACTTCCCAGACCTCCCCCCACCCAGGCCCCCTGGCCGTACTGTATTACAAGAGGCCGACTAAAATCTCTACATGCTGTCTTTGACTCTTTCACTGGTTTGGCTCATTGGGTTTCTCCAGAAACCTTGGGAAAGGTTAAGTGAAAAGTTACACAGTAGGATTTGGGGGAAAAGAAGGGGTAATAGAGTTGTGCCCTTTTATCAGTTAAGATGAAATTTGAAATTTGCTGGCAATGACAAAACCCCAGAATAATAATTGCTTAAACTGAATGGACATTGATTTTTCTTTCACATAAAAGAATGGCGGTCTAGAGCAGAGGCTGCGGCACAGAATCAGATCTCGGGCTTCCTTCCTTCGTCTTGTAGTTTACCATGAGCGACTTCCACTCCTACCCTGCGTCATGATTCTGGGAGTTAGCCAAGGTGCCAACAGGCAGGACCATGGGAGGGAGGTAGAGTGACATTGTTCTTTTCCCTTAGGAATTCCCACCAGAAGCCACATTCGTCATTTCTGCTTTCATCCCATTGGACAGAGTTGAGCCACACTAAGCTGCAAGTGAGGCTGGGAAATGTAGTCTATGTTCCAAGGGGCTGTAGTCCCAGTGAGGCAAGACAAGGTGGGGTGTGGGGGTGTGGGGGTGTGGGGGTGTGGGCGGGGATTGCTTTACTAAGAATGGGGAAATGGACATGGAGATTACAGAGAGTCTCTGTCACTGTCCTGAGTCCTTTCTGCTCTCTGGTTGCTCAGCTCAACACCATTCTTGGGTTGTTGTCTATTGCTTCATATTCCTGTTCTCTTTCCCCGGAGAGTCTGTGAAGTCCTGGTGGGCAAAAGTTGTATTCAGTTCTGCTTTCTCAGTGCCGTGGATTGTGCTTGTTACATTCTATCTTCATGCTCAGAAATCTATAGTTGGTAAGGAGAGGACTTGTAACAGGAAACCAAAAGCTAGGTGTTACACAGTTTAATTATTCCTCAGAGACCTCAGCCAGCATGAAGCCAGGCCCACACTCCTGTTCAGGCTTTGAAATCAGACAGTTCAGGGGCGCCTGGGTGGCTCAGTTTGGTTAAGCATCTGATGCTTGGTTTCAGCCCAGGTCATGATCTCAGATTTAGAGTTTGAGCCCTGAGTTGGGCTCTATGATGATGATGTGGAGCCTGTTTGGGATTCTCTCTCCCTCCATCTCCTCCTCACTCTCTCTCTGCTCATGCACTCTCTCCGTCTCCTTCAAAACTAAAAACATAAAAAATAAATAAACTTAAAAAAAAAAAGAAATCAGACGTTCAGTTCTAGAATCCTGGCTTTCCTTCCTTTGAGCTGATGGTCATGCGGAAGCAAGTAAAGGTCTCTGAGCCTTATTTTGCTTATTTGTTAAACTAGGGTTAATACCTTCCTTTCAGTGTTGTGAGAATTCCACAGGGAATTTGAGTCAATGTCCAGCACATTCTGGGATTCATTGTTCTTTTCTTTAATCTGCAGTATGTGATAACGGACCTGGAGCTGGTCTGTAGCTGGGTCCAGCTTTGCGTGCATCTGAATCAGCAGACCAGAATTTTTCTAGGCCTTGTGAGCTATGTCTTCTCCTTCTCTGCCTTCTTCATTTAAGACTTAATCTTTGTCCTTCAAGGGCAGAACAAAGGGTGATCCAAAATATAATCACAATGTTAATACAAGAAGTCTCTAGGTGTGCACACATGACTGAATACATTGCATCCATTGGATGCTGTCTTCTGCCCTGACTTGCAAACAGCAACTGTAACTGAATTATGCAGAAAACTTGCAGGGACCTTCCTTTCTCCTCTGCATCCACCTCGACTGCAACGCCAACAAATCATTTCCCTGGGAAACTTTCAGCAAGTCATTTAGAAGGCTACTGGGGCTTGACTATAGGATGCTCTTCTTGGTCCCCAAACCTCATATTATAATAGGATTGTAATAGGATTAACCCTCAGAAAATTTTCTGCTTCTTCTACACATTTCTCTAAATGAGCCAACAGATTCACTTTGTGCCTAATTCATGTCAAGTTGGGTTTCTGAGGTTTGCACTTGCAAGAGTTTAACACACGGAGATTAAAAGTGCCCCCCCCCTGCCTTTGTCAAGCCTATTTTTTCTGTATTTTAGAGCAAGGCTGTATCCATCACACATGCGCCTGTCCTCACAAGCTTGTAGAGACTCCACAATTTCTCATGTTTAGAAGAAGAAGGGAACTACACACAAGAAAGATGTTCCAATTTAGACTAGCTAAGGGCAAGATCATTTATACAGATAAGTGTAATACATCTGGTCGTTAGTGTTCTGTCACTCCTTCAAGCAAGCTACTGCTTTCCTTTAAGCATCTCCAGACTCGCCTGATTTAGCAGGAGGCACTTTGAAGGCTCTTTCCTACATCATCCTCTAAAATCCACTGGTGATGACTGTCCCTCTTTCATTGCAGAAACGTCAACATTTGTGACTGGAGAGAGACTGGGCACCTTGCGGCCCCTTCCTCTCCGTTCTCAGTGACGAGCGGCATAGTCAACTCCCCTTCTTGCCTGCTTGGCAAAGCCAAAGGTCTCTCTTAGGAGGAGGATTCTAGTGTTGGGCTAGATGCCTCTCTTCCTTTTTTTTTTTTTTTTTTAATTAATCTGCCCTGGCACCCTCTGCTGCCACCCATGTGACTCTAGTGTGGTTGTCAATGAGAAAGCCCGACGTAGGACTCATGATGGCCAATGTTCCTTCTTCCTTAAAGCTGGTCCAAGCTGGGAGGCCAGGAGCGCCAGGCTGGATCTTTTTTATTTTATTTTATTTTATTTTATTTTATTTTATTTTATTTACATTTCATTTATTTTTGAGAGACGGAGAGAGATAGAGCATGAACAGAGGAGGGGCAGAGAGAGAAAGAGACACAGAATCCGAATCAGCCTCCAGGCTCTGAGCTAGCGGTCAGCACAGAGCCCGATGTGAGGCTCAAACCCACGAACCATGAGATCATGACCTGAGCAGAAGTTGGACACTCAACTGATTGAGCCCCCCAGGTGCCCCCAGGCTGGATCACTTTAAGGGACTGAGATGCATGCAGAGGGAGAGGCGAGGTCTCTCTTTGCTTCCGGGACTGTAGCCTAGAGGGACCCCAAACATGGCCGGCACCGTCTCTCCCACCGTGCCGAAGGAGCCCGCCTGAGAAGCAAACAACAAAGAAGCACACAGACTTAGAGCCCAGGGACCAACAGGAGGCTCATCCAAGCCTGGCCTTTTCCTAAACAGGAGACTATAGACTGCTCTTATGCTTAATTCATATGAAGTGCTGATGCGTACACTGGGAAGAATCAACATAGAAGACATTGGGGCACCTGGGTGGCTCAGTCAGCTAAGCGTCCGACTTCGGCTCAGGTCGTGATCTCACGGTCCATGGGTTCGAGCCCCGCTCTGGGCTCTGTGCTGACAGCTCAGAGCCTGGAGCCTGCTTCAGACTCTGTGTTTCCCTCTCTCTCTGCCCCTCCCCTGCACACTCTCTGTCTCTCTCTCTCTCTCAAAATAAAAAAAGACATTTTAAAAATTAAGAAAAAACCCATAGAGGACATAGAAATCATCTTTAATGTTTTTTCTCCTTTTGTCAAGCATTTCTCTTCATATTGTAGGCCAAGTCTCTAGCCCTCAGACATAATCCTGTACAATTTGGGGCACATACATGTAAAACATTCACGGGCACTACTGTGGATCTTCAGTTGATACTACCTATTTGTTTAAAGGCTTATTCGAAAGGTTTAAAATGTTTTCTTATGTATATATATTGCTGTTTCACTTTTGTGAACTCATGGACGGTAGCATTCATAGTTCTATGTTTTTGCTGTGCCTCAACACTGCCCAGGATTAGGACAGGCACTAAGTCCCTTACCCAAAGCCTGGGGGCCATGTATGTTTTAGAATTCGAAAGACTTTGGACTTTAAAAAGGTGACACAGAGTATAAAACTCCCCAGGGGAGCCTCAGGAAGTTCCCTGTTTCTCCTGCGGTGATCATATGAATATGAACACGAATTAAGACTGAATAGCCTCATGTTATTTTAGGTCAAGGTTTGTTATCAAATGAACTTTAAATATTTTTGGGTTTTGGAGATTTCTGGTTTTAGAATTTTGGATCAGAGTTTGCGTCCCTACATTCTGCCCTCATCATCTCTCAGAGCAGAGACTAAATTCTGGTCAGGGTGATACCAAGAACCTCTCCTGAGATCACTTACCTAAAAGTCAATGGCAGTATAAATAGATAGAAAATGTTTGGAATGAAGATATTACACACACACACACACACACACACACACACCACAGATACACACACACCTACACACGCACATATGTGCAGAAACATAATGGAAGCTATAAACCACCTTGTTCATTTTTAATGATAGTTTTCTGCAGTTAGAGAGATTAAGGATGAGTTTCATGGTTATTTTCTCTGCATTTTTCTGTGATTTTAGAGTTTCTGCTTTAAACATTTCATTTTCTTTTTACGATTAAAGGCTTTTTGGAGTGGCTGCCTGGCTCAGTCAGTGGAGCATGAGACTCTTGATCTCGGGGTCGTGGGTTCAAGCCCCATGTTGGGTGTAGAGACGACTTAAAATAAAGTCTTTTTGGTCCTGTCTTTTTTTGTCCATTCCTTTCTAGGAGTTATGTGTCTTTGTTTCCCTGGTCTGATTTCGTTTGCTGGGCTTACAAAAGAATGTTGAGTGATAATATGGTAGGAATCATTCTTGCCTTATTCCTGACTTCAACAGGAAAGAATGCATTTACAGAATTAAAAATGATATAAAAATATATAAAATGACATAAATGGGGGTGTCTGGGTGGCTCAGTTGGTTGAGCATTCGACTACAATTCAGGTCATGATCTTGCATTCTGTGGGTTCGAGTCCAATGTCAGGCTCTGTGCTGACTGTTGCCCCCCTCCCTGCTTATGCTCTGTCTCTCTCTCTCAGAAATAAACATTAAAAAATATTTTTAAAAATGATGTAAATATTAGTTTTTAAAGCTTTCGTAATTTTGATTTGTACTATATAGGAATTTCAATGGGGTAGATAAAGGATCTTTCCACATGAAAGGATCCAAACATGCTATGATTTCCCCCCTGATTTTCCAGAAGATGGGCAGCTGTAACTGAACGTAGGAAGTCAATAATCATCCAAACACTGATTTAAGTTTGATTTAACTAAACCTGGAGGAATTCATTTTGTTAAATAAGCTTAAGAAATTATAACCTGCTGGGGCATGAGGGTGGCTCAGCTGGTTGAGCATTGTACTTCATGCAGCTCAGGTCGTGATCTAATGGTTTGTGAGTTCAAGCCCCGTATCAGGCTCTCTGCTGTTAGTGGAGGAACCTGATTCAGATCCCCTGTTTCCCTCTCTCTCTGGCCCTCCTCCGCTCACATACTCTCTCTCTCTCAAAAATAAAATAAACATTAAAAAATTATAACCTGAAAGCTAAAATGAAAATATTTATCAAAGATGAATGGGGAAAAAAAGGTAAGTTGACAAATATGGCTGCAATAAAATACCCCAGAATCATCCACACGATCACTCCAGATCATCGCGAAACTAAAAAACAAAAGCAAACAAAAAAACCTGATTTCAGAAAAAGTTCTAGATGGAGTCAAAAAAGAGTAAATGAACAGGAATATTTCACAAAACAGCAATAAAAACAGAAAATAAAATAAAAACAGAAAAACTTCACAAAACTCCAAGAAAAACATCTCCTATGTTAATGACTAAGGAACAGAATATATCAGAACTGTGTTAGGGAAGTGTAAGATACATTTAAGATCAGTTCAAAGTTCGTGAGAACAGGGGCACCTGGGTGGCTCAGTCTGTTGGGTCTCCAATTTTGGCTCAGGTCATGATCTCCTAGTGTGTGGGTTTGAGCCCTGCATCGGGCTCTGTGCTGACAGCTCAGAGCCTGGAGCCTGCTTCCGATTCTGTGTCTCCCTCTCTCGGCCCCTCCCTAGCTCGCTCTCTCTCTCTCTCTCTCTCAAAAATAAATAAATATTAAAAAAAAACCCACAAAGTTTGTGAGAACAGATTGCAAGGAAAGAGAGAAAATGAGAAAGAAAAATGCACTTGCTGCCCTCCCACCCCCAGAAATGACCTAGATCTCTGTGTGCACCACACTTGTTGCTGCCTGGCGGTGAGAAAGTTCTGGAATGGGGATGGCCTCCTGTGTCTCTGACTCAAGTCCAGCTCCTGCCCTTCTGTTCACCTCCCTCTTCCCCCTCCCCGCTACCACTCACCACTGGGACTTATCCTGGGGTCCTCATAGCTTCTTGAAATCCAGAAGGGAGCCAGAAATATTAACAAAGAACCTATTTCACCCTCCCCAGCCCCACCCCCAACCTGCCCTTGGGTCACTAAATTGCTTTTGATTCCAGGATGATTTGTGCAAACAAAACTAAATTCTGTAGAACCATGCAGATCATAACATTTTAAAAAGAAAGCAAAATTCTATTTTGAGGGCAACATTGCTGAAACAATGCTGAGATCAGCTGTATTCGGATCACAAGGTATTTTTCTATCTTAAAGGAGAGACTATCTTGTTTCCTGTGTAGCAGTTTACAGGAAGTTTTAGCTACTAAAAAGCTGTTGTGATCCTACTGTTCTACTTGTTTTCTGCAAATGATTTTTCTAACTCTGTTTCCATACTATCATGATAACTTCTCTTCTAGTGTTTACAGTGAGTGTTAAGTTTTAGTATATATGAAATACCCAAATGGCCACGGTATTGTGACATGCTATCAGATGACTTATTTGGCCTGGAAACTTCAGGATTCAGGTTTTTGCTCTTTCCAGAAGCAGCACAATTTTAGGCCAGAAAGCTCTGTTCCAAAAGATCCAAGGAACGAGACCTACAAGGAAGTGCGTTAAGCACTTACACCCAACCGCCCCTGTGGCAGGAAGTCAGTGCTTCATGCTAAGGGCATGGGGAGAGGAAGGGAAATGGCCTGCCTCTCCGGCTTCTCCCCTGTCCACCGGAACCCGGAATGAATTTCCTCCTGCAGAAGCAGGAGCTGAAAGGCTGGAGACCGAGGGCTAGGGGCTCATCAGGACACTGAGCCTGGCTGAGAGCAGAAGCAATGACAACATTCAGTTTGGGGACTGTCCTGGAAGCAGAAGCAGACCAATCCCCACTGAGGGAAGAAAGAAGGAAGCCAGGTCCCTCCTGAAGAATATCTATCTATGGTTTGCTATGAGCAGTAAGCCCAAAATAAATGGGACCACTTTTTAATGTTTATTTATTTTTGAGAAAGAGAGAATGCATGCAAGTGGGGGAGGGGCAGAGAGAGGGAGACACAGAATCTGAAGCAGGTTCCAGGCTCTAAGCCGTCAGCACAGAGCCCAACGTGGGGCTGGAACCCATGAACCATGAGAAGTCGAATGTTTATCCAACTGAGCCACCCGGGTTCCCCTAAACAGGACCGCTTTTGATACGTGTGCAAAACAACAGAAAGTGGGGACTCATATTCGTATGCCTGTGTTCATCACAGCAGCATGTTTTGCAAGAGCCCAAAGGTGGAAAGAACCCAAATGTCTGTCGGCAGATGAATAGACGAACAACTGTGGTAGATACATACAATGGAATGTTACCCCACCGCGAAAAAGGGTGAAATTCGGATACAGGTTACATTGTGGATGAACCTCAAAAACATGCAGAATGAACTACACCAAACACTACAGGATAATTACTGCAGGATTTCCCTTATATGAGGTTCCTAGAAAGGGCAAGTGCACAGTGGTAGAAAGGAGAGATTACCAGGGAGTGGGAGGAGGAGGAAATGGGGGTTAGTGTCAGTGCTTCTGTCTCAGGTGATGACAAAGTTCTGGAGGTGGACGGGGGTGACGTCTGCATAGAGCATGAAGCACTAAATGGCGCTAAATTGTGCCCCTGAAAATAGTTAAAATGGTAAATTTTATGTTATGTAAATTTTAAATAATCGGCTTAACTTAAAAAAAATTTTTTTATTTTTAGAGAGAGACAGAGAGCACAAGTGGGGAGAGGAGTAGAGGGAGAAAGAGAGAATTCCAAGCAGGCTCTGCACTGTAAGCTCAGAGCATGACACAGGGCTTGATCTCATGCCCCTGGGGTTATGACCTGAGCCAAAATCAAGAGTTGGATGCTCAACTGACTGAATCACCCAGGCACCCCAATATTTTACCATAATCAAAATAAAACAAAATAAAAGGCAGTAGGGGCGCCTGGGTGGCCCAGTTGGTTAAGCATCTGACTTTGGCTCAGGTCATGATCTCATGGTCCCTGAGTTCAGCCCCATATCAGGCTCTGTGCTGACAGCTCGGAGTCTGGAGCCTGTTTTAGATTCTGTAGCTTCCTCTTTCTCTGCCCCACCCCTGGCTCACCCCGCACTCTATCTCTCTCAAAAATAAATAAATGTTTTAAAAATTTCTGAAAAAATAAAATAAAAGGCAATAAATACTCAAAACCTTAAAAAAAAACAAAACAAAGGAAAAAGGACCACATAGTCCCTTTGCCCATCACAGAGATACTGCCCCCTGAATACTAGTTTCTATTTCTTCTCTCTTGCTTCTTCTCCCCCATCCCCTGCTCCCCAACCCACCCACATTCCCACACAGTTTTCAGTGTAGTATTTGATATTCCATGTATTCAATTTAATCATGCCTCAGAGAAAGTTGTTTTTTAATATCCTTGAAAGGGGTTGCAAAGTAGTTGCAAGATTTCCTTCCAGTAGCTTCCTTTCTGTCTCTGGCTGCATCATCTATTTCTCCTTCTCTACCAGGTCATTCCCATCAATAGCCCCATGGATACTTTGTCATTAAAAACAACCAACCAACCAACCAACCAACCAACCAACCAGCCAGCCAACAAAACAAACAAACAATCTGGAGCCCATGTTCCTCTCTAGCAATGGCTCCAATTCTTTGCTCTTGCTCCCACCAAAAGTTCTTCGAAATCGTCTATACTGTTTAACCTCAGTTCTGTCCTCAACCACTACCCTCTGGCCTCCTTCCCCACCACACAACTGATCATTGCCAGTGACTCCCATTTGCCCAATCCAGTGATCAGTCCTCATCTTTCTTGGTCTCACAGTAGCATTTAGTGGTGGGTCACTTCCTCTTGAAACATTCTCTTTTCTTATTTTATTTTCTTTTTTTGCACCGCTCTGTCCGAGTTTTACTCCTATTACCCTGACGATCCCTTCTTGGTCTCCTTCGCTGGCTCTTTCTGTGCTCCAGAGTTTGAAGCCCCTTTCCCTCTATTTTTGTCCTCAGTGATCGCACCCTGTTTGGCGGCTCTCCATGCCATTTGTATGCTGAGGACTTCCAATTTATATCTCTAGTCCTGACCCGTCTCTTGAACACCAACTAGGCTTCTCAATTCAATAGCCTATTGGATTTCCCCAAGACTGTTGAATGGGCACCTCAAATTTAAGAGGTCCAAAATGGAATTTTTAAAATAAGTTTATTTATTCTTGAGAGAGAGCATGACTTCAAGCAGGGGAGGGGCAGAGAGAGAATCCCAAGCAGGCTCTGCACTACCATCACAGAGCCTGATGTGGGGCTTGAACTCACCAATGATGAGATCATGACCTGAGAGGAAACCAAGAGCTGGAGTAAAGTGCCTAAATTATTTTCAAAGGCACTGAGTTCTGTCCTCTGCCTTCCTCAGAGGGCTAAGACATAGTTTTTCTTTCCCTTTGGTGTCTAAATGGAAAAATGCATACAGCTTTGATTCCTTCAGAATAAAATCCTAAGATATGTGCAAGCTCCTTGCTGGAGGAATATTTCTTGAATAAGTATTGCCTGCCAGGCTCTCTGCTTTGGCTGGGACCAGAAACATGTACGGGACAGAGTTCTTGATGCTTAATATTTGAGTATGGGAAACAAATAAGTAAGTATATTATTTTCTTAATTTATTTGAGTTCCTAAAAATCAGTATAAGAGACTAACTTCCCAGTGAAAAGGTGGCAAAGGATTTTAAGAGACAAGCCACACACACACACACACACACACACACACACACACTGCACATGATCCTTAACCATGAAACTATGCTTTCCTTAACTCATCATACAAGGTATACAAAGTAAAACAAAAGCAAGATTGCATTGCTTACCTATTTGATTGGCAAAGGTAAAAAAGCTGTTAACTACTGTGCTGGCAAGGGGTTGGGGGCGAGACACTCTCACATACACAACTGGTGGGACTCTGCATGGGTACTGCGCTTATGGAAAGCCATTTGATGGTATTCATCAAAATTTACAAAGGGACAGGGCACCTGGGTGGCTCATTCGGTCAAGGGTCCCACTCCAGCTTAGGTCATGATCTCACTGTTCGTGAGTTCAAGCCCCGTGTCCGGCTCTGTGCTGACAGCTCAGAGCCTGGAGCCTGCTTCGGATTCTGTGTGTCCCTCTCTCTTTGCTCCTCCCACGCACATGCTCTGTCTCTGTCTCTCTCTCAAATAGAATTAAACATTTAAAAAGATAAAAATAAATAAAAAAGAATCAAAGGGACTAAATGGAAAGAGTTCCCAAAACTTGAATGATCTGAGCAACAAAGTAAATAAAATCGTGTTGGATTATAACCTAGGGTATAAAATAAATATGCACAAGTCCATTCTGATACAGCCTACTGCCCGGCATCTTAGGTGTGGGCCGCATACAGTGACTTGCTTCTGGAGAGTCCTGACCATTTGGAAAGGGCAGAGCAGAGAGACCTGCCACTGTCACACGAGGGATCATGGTCAACACCAACATTGATAGCTGACAGTATATACACTTGACACAATGTGCTAAAAATGGCACTTTACCCCTTCTTCCCCCAAACACATCATCCCAGTGTAACCACAAGAAAAACATCAGACAAATCCCAATAGAGGGATTTTCTACAAAATACCCAAGCAATACTCCTCCGTATGTTTCTAAGGAGCTAATGAGAAAGGATGGAAATTGCTGACTCGTTACAAGTCGTAGGATCAACAGACTCAATGAGTCCCAGCGGCTGTGGGCAACTCTCCATTTCCAGTGACAGTGATCTGCGTGCTTCTCTCTTTTTCTTCCAAGTAGCCTGTGGTAGGAGGAGAGACAACAGGGTGAATTGATCCTGGATTTGGGCAGTGAGTGGGGTAGAAGGACCAAGGGGTCCGGGAGTGGAGGGCAGGGAGCAGTAAAGGGGAATGGTAGCAGAGAAGGGAAGGCAACAAGCCCAGAAGGAGCTCGGTGCTGTGACAAGGGAGGGGCCACGGGGTTGGCTCTCTAGACTTGGTGGAAGGGTGTGGGTATGAAATTCTGGTTCTGGTCAAGGTATGGGGGTCCTCAAGTGTGAGCTTTGAGGGCTATGCCTTAAAAAACTTGGTGCATTTGCACAATGAGAAGTAGCCTTTAACATTAAAGTAAATGGGAAAAGCAGAGGTCAAGAGATGGGAAAAAATAAAGCATGGTTGAGAAATGTTAAATAATCCTGTTTGGTTACAACGGAAGGTCCATGTGTGGGTTGTTGTGGTACATGTACTGGGAAAGATAAGGTGGGGCCAGATTGTCCCAAGTTTCTGGTTTGGAGAAGGAGTGTCCTCACACAGTTCAAAAAAATGTCATCTTGTTCAAGCCCAACTTTCTATCAGAGGGCGGACGTTAGGATGGAAATCACGGGGGTAGACTGGAAGATTCAGGCCATGGACACTATCCTGAGTACTGCAGCAGGTCAGTGGCATTAAGATTTTTAAAAAACGTTTTCTTTATTTTTGAGACAGAGTATGAGTGGGGGAGGAACAGAGAGAGAGGGAGACACAGAATCCAAAGCAGGCTCCAGGCTCTGAGCTGTCTGTATGGAGTCCGATGCTGGGCTCGAACTCATGAACCAAGAGATCATGACCTGAGCCGAAGTTGGGCACTTAACCGACTGAGTCATCCAGGCGCCCTTCAGTAGCATTAAGAAAAAAGTGAGAGGACGGGTGCCTGAGTGGTCCAGTTGGTACATGTCTGACTCTTGGTTTCTGCTCAGGACACAATCTTGCGGTTTGTGAGTTCAAGTCCCACACCAGGCTCCGCACTGCTGGTGCAGAACCTGCTTGGGATTCTCTCTCTCTCTCTCTCTCTCTCTCTCTCTCTCTCTTTCTCTGTGACCCTCCCCTGCTCTCTCTCTCTCAACATAGATAAATAAAAGAAAAAGAAAAAAGTGAGAGGTGCTGCTATACATAAAAAAGGGTCGTAAGACCATTAACAACCAAATGAAATATGTGGCTCCTTTTTACCTAGTGACTCATACAAACCAACTAAAAACGACAGTTTGGGGAAACAGAGGAAAGCTGAAATGGACTGTGATGTAGATCATAAGGAATTACTTAATTTTTTTAGGAGTGACAGTGACATTCCAGTTACGTAGAACATGTCTGTATTTTTGGAGATGCTTCCTGAAGCACGGGGGCCTGGAATGACATGATGTCCTGGATTTGCTGTAAGAGAGAGCGAGATCCAGGATCCAGATGAACACTTATCGATATAAATCTTGGGAGGCGTTGAATCTGGGGTTTGTTGTAACACGCTCACGACTTCTGAGCGTGTTTGAAAATTTTCATAGTCAGGTTTTACAAACAGCTGAACAAAGATTCAGGCCGAGAAGATGGGTAGGGTCATCACACCTGTAATCCCAGGTGGGCGAGGGCCCCAGGCGCCGCTGCCGCGTGGGCAGGTGGGTTGGGGGCCGGGGAGGTGGCGGAGGTGGGTGGGCTGCCCTTTACTATGAGGCAGAGCCGGGTGGTCTGTGGTCGCACCCTGGAGCTGAGAAGGGGAGCTGACACTTGTAGGGCTTATTCGATGGCTGGGAAACCTCCAGGCTCTTTCCTTGGGCGTCACACCCAGGTCTCCGGCCACAAGGAGGAGGAGGACGCCAGCCCATGGAGGATGGGCTGAGTGGCAGGAAACTAGAGCCGCTGCTCCACTGCGAATTTGTGGCTACTTAGCAGCCCCTGCCACTCCAGGATGGGAGGGGAATAAACAGTGATTATGGGTAACGTTTGTGGTGTTTGTTTTTCCCAAGATCAAAACTCTATCTCCCCTCTGTGAACATAAGCCATCAAAAGTTGATCTGTCTTTAATTTTCTCTGGGTGGTCCAGGGCTGACATCTTGCCCTTTTGTCTCACCCTAGGAACTAGGGACCCAATCTTTGGTTCCATCTGCTTCTAAGATAATGCGCCTCCCCGCTGCCGGCCAGGTCTGGGATTCTGAGTTCTGAAACTTCGTCTAATGTTACAAGGAACAAGAGATCCTTACATCTCGTTGAGAACATTCCTGGTGAAGAGCATGTGTCCTGGCCACCTTCATGCACAACCAGTCTGGGTTCATGAGAAAGTTGCAGAGTGTGAAGCAGGCTAACACAGGACCCGTCACTGCCCTCACTTCTCAAGTCCCCCCTAGATCAGAGAGACTGTGCTGCCAATTGAAATGGAGTCAACTCCACCTTGGCATCAGCAGGTTTGGATGGCTGGCAAGCTGGCTGGGGTTCTCAGTTGAACAGATGGTGCCCTTCCCCTGGAGGCTTTTCCCAGAGGTGGAGTTGGGGGGCCCCGGGTGGGTGCAGAGGTCAACACAAAAAATCGTGATAACAGCTCCCAGGAACCAGAGTTGACTGTGCTTTGAAAGCACCTTCGCATGCTTAAATTCTTGGGGACGGCCACTCCCCTTTCTTCAATAATGAGTACAGGTGACTGAGCATTCCAACCCCGCCAGGCACTGTGTTTCTGTTGACATCTGCTAGACGGGGCCATCCCAGAAATGCAGAAATTGCACGGGGCCTCGGGCTCACTGACCGGTCACAAGTCACAGGGCACAAGGGGGCCGGGGTGGGGGGGGTGGGGAGGAGCTCAGGAAGTTCAAGTGTCCCTCCTCCCTGACCATCTCACCCTGTACCCATCCTCCCTCCTCCCCAGGAAGGTATTTCTGCATTTTAAGTACCTTCTGGCACTTTGGGGCTCTGGGACAATAGTGTTTGAGACCAAACACTCATTTGAAACCTTGTCTCATTATCCTTCTCGATGCCCTGGAAGTCAGAAGTCTTACTATCAAACATCCCGAGAAGACTGGGAGCACCTGGTTGGCTCAGTTGGAAGAGCGTGTGGCTCTTGATCTTGAGGTTGTGAGTTTGAGCCCTCCTGCTGGGTGTACAGATTACTTAAAAAAAAAAAATAAATAAAAATCCTAAGAAGATTGGCTTCAAAGTATAAAACACAGCTAGTACGCAGAATTACTAGGACGTGGGCATCTTGAATTCATTAAGCCCATAGGCTTTATAGAGTACACTTAAAATGTATACACTAAAGTGAATATAATCTTGATGATTTATTTTGCCCAAGAGGAAGAAAAGGATGGGAGGAAATTAAAGTTGCCCTGGCACATTCACGGGGGTGGACCCTCAGTCAACCCTTCGGACATGCTGGGGTCCCAGCAGTCTGGGCAGCCCCCGCCCCAGAACGGCCCTTCCTGGAGAGCATGCTAGCTTCTCCCAATTGCATTTTACGAGGTTCCCATTCACTGTGGATTGAGAATCTGTTACGAGGAAACCACCTGATAGCTAGGAGCAACATTGTTTACATTTTTCAGGTCGGTGGATGAAATTATAGATCAAAAGGTCTGGGACTGTGGCTCACCTACGCCTGGGCGTTTATCACTCCTGCCTGAGCCTTCCTGGAGATGGGTTCAGAGATAAACGCATTCAGACGTGACCATGAAATTAGAGGCTGAGAAAACCGGGCTTGAAAAGTTTCTCTGAAGTGACCTTGTGTTTCAGGTGAGGCAGAATTTCGTGACCTGGCTGACAGAGCTCTGATGAAATACAGGGTGATCCCAAGTCTCCCTGGTGGCGTCTGCCACCCTTTGAAGTCCTTAAAGTCGGTTGTGGTCCCTGAAAATATTGGGATAAAACTGGATAAAATAACTTGTACATACTGGCTTTATGGATAACTCAACATAGGTGCAGCACTCAGGGTGATGACCGGCACATAAATAAATGCTATATACTCTTTGTTTCAAAAATCTGGTTTCCTAAACAATGTGATCACATCTATCAATCTATTCATCCTCTATTGAGAGACTTCAGGTTTGAATCTCAGCTTGCATTTTGGTAGTGTCATTTCAGGCAAGTTAAACATCTTTCTTTGCCTCAGTTTCTTCATCTGTACGGTATTAATGATAGTACCTTGTAACACTATTCTGAGGATTACATGAGTGAATAGCAAAACATTGAGAGAACACAGCAAGTGTTCTGTGTTAGCTGTTAAATTAAATCTGAAAAGACAGACACTAAAATTAATAGCAGTATTACAATTTTTTAAATGTTTATTTACATTTGAGCGAGAGACAGAGAGAGACAAACAGAGTGAGAGCAGGGGATGGTTAGAGAGAGAGGGAGACAGAATCCAAAGCAGGCTCCAGGCTCTGAGCTGTCCACATAGAGCCGGGTGTGGGGCTCGAACTCATGACTCAGGTTAGATCATGACCTGAGCCAAAGTTGGGCACTTAACTGACTGAGCCACCCAGGTGCCCATAACAGTGATATTCTTGAGTGGTAGAGTCATGAATGTGTCTATGTAATTTTATGTTGTGAAAGTTTAAGCTTTTTCTAGGGCAAGGGCATATCTTTGCAGTCTTCATAATCTTTGTGTGACCAATCCCGTGCCTGGCTGTTAGTAGCTGCTGAGTAAATATTAAGCTCAGCTGTCAGGGTTGTTTTCAGTGAGCACCTCTCCCAAATATCCGTTATTATTATCTTAGGTCTGCACAACTATTAAGTTTCTGGAACAAAACAGGTAAAGTGAGATGAAATCAACAAAGCTTCATAAGTACCAATCAACACAAACGTATTTCTTACAAAATGGTGTGCCTTTGTCGAGACTCCTGGAGGGCTTAGATAGTAGGTTCTGATTTTGCCCTCTCACGGGAGGCCCCTCTGTAAGCCGGCACTGTGTGGTTTGCCATAAAAATAACAAACTACTAGTTAATCATCTGCATATGTAGCCATGTACCGGTGGTCCCTTGGGAATGGTGAGTAAATGAGATTTTATGGAAGTCAGTCCTCTGGATGGCCAGTGAAATTGGCAGTCTTTCTCACACACACACACACACACACACACACACACACACACAGCCCACAAAAAGCAGGATCACAGGAAAGCGTATATAATATGATTTCGTGTACATGTAAAATTACATTTATAAATCTGTAGGTACAAGTATGAATAGAATGGCTTAAACAAAATGTAAGTGGTGGTTATCTCCAGGTGGTGGAATCTGGGGTAACTTTTTCTCCCTTTATACTTTTTCTACATAGAAAACTACGTGCACACACACATACTCTATGTGAGAAAATGAAAAAATAACCACATCTTTCCAATTAAGTACTCAGCAAAGGGAACTTCTCTGTTCAACAGACTTTAAAATTTATCTCTAGAGGCCCCTGGGAGGCTCAGTCGGTTAAGCCTCCAACTTCAGCTCAGGTCAGATCTCATGTTCGTGGGTTTGAGCCCCGCGTCAGGCTCTGTGCTGACAGCTAGCTCAGAGCCTGGAGCCTGCTTCCGGTTCTGTGTCTCCTTCTCTCTCTGCCCCTCCCCCTCTCATGCTCTGTCTCTCTCTGTATCAAAAATAAATAAAACATTAAAAAATTTATCTATAAAGACATCAACTCTGATGTCTAGCTGATGTATAAAAAAGTAAGATATCCCCCAAATACAAGATACCCCATTAAATCTGCAGTCTAATAAACAATGATAAGTATATATCATGAAACATTTGGGATATTGCCTCTTATCTTTTGTAGAAAAGTAAAAAAAAGTAGCAACACTCCTACTGTTATTTATATTTCTTTCCATTTTTTTTTCTAGAAGTAGGTTGTGTTTCACATGGTCAAAAATCATACAATGTGTGTTCAAGTTTCATTCATTTACCAAGTTTGTATTGTGTCTCTGCTATGGACCAGGCACTGGGCTAAGAATGGAGAATACTCCAGGCTTTGCCTCCACTAACATGAAATCATTTTTCTAGTATATATTCTTTGTATACAATAACTTAGATGCATAATCTGACATTAAGTTGGCTCATTCCATTTTACTTAGCCAATCTTCTGTTGTGGGTTAATTTCTTCATTCATTTACATACCGGCTCTTTGCTGTTGCAAATAATATGTCCCTGAATGTCTTTGTGTATCAAGCTTTTCTCAAATTTTAGCATCATTTTATTTTTAGGATAGACATGTAAAAATACTATTTTAATTTTAGGAAAGATAGAATCTCATATTAATTTGTCTAAGTAGATTAACTGGCTAGAGTGACAAAAATGTTGGTCTATAGGACTTGACTCCTAAAACATTTGATCATCTTTCCATATTTGTGTTTACTAATGCTATTTGCTGAATTATCTATTTTTGGAGGTGAAGTCTTAGTGATTTTTCTTATATACTTTATGATCTTATATAAAAAGCCTGTTGGGGCACCTGGGAGGCTACAGTTGGTTAAGTGTTGGGCTCTATCTTTTTTTATTTAATGTTAATTTATTTTTTGAGAAAGAGACACAGAGACAGAGACAGAATGTGAGTGGGAAAGGAGCAGAGAAAGAGAGGGGGGACACAGAATCTAAAACAGGCACCAGGCTCTGAGCTGTCAGCACAGAGCCGGACCTGGGGCTTGAACTCATGGACTGTGAGATCATGACCCGAGCTGAAGTCAGATGCTGAAGTGACGGAGCCACCCAGGTGCCCCAAGTATCGGACTCTTCATCTCCACTGAGGTCTTGATCTCAGTCAGGGTCACGAGTTCAGGCCCTACATTGGGCCCCAGGTTGGGGTCTGTCCTGGGTGTGAAGACAACTTAAAAAAAAAAGACTGTTAGCTTTGTGTGCCGCCCCCATCCCCGCCCCGGGTCCCTATATTAACTTAACATTTGTCATTTGCATTTTTCAGTCTGTTGGCATTTTATTTTTGGTTATTGGTTTTATTTTTATTTTTGACCTACAGCAATTTAACATTGTATTTAGGAAAATCTGTTCATCTTTTGATTTCTTTGAGTGCTTCTCAGTATAGAATGTCATTTTTCTATCCAGATGTTTACAACCTATTTAATTCTATTTTACTTATTTTTTTTTACATTTTAAAATATATTACAATCTTTTTTTAATGTCTTTTATTTATTTTTGAGAGACAGAGAGAGACAGTGCGAGCAGGGGAAGGTCAGAGAGAGAGGGAGACACAGAATCTGAAGCAGGCTCCAGGCTCTGAGCTGTCAGCACAGAGTCTGATGCGCGGCTCGAACCCACGAACTGTGAGATCGTGACCTGAGCCGAAGCCAGATGCTCAACTGACTGAGCCACTCAGGGGTCCCAAAACATATTAAAATCTTAAATCATCCGGAATTTATTTTGGGGTAGACTTGTAGTGAATAAGCTAATAGGATTTCTTTCCCAAAATCTTAAATCATCCGGAATTTATTTTGGGGTAGACTTGTAGTGAATAAGCTAATAGGATTTCTTTCCCAAATGACCTACCAATTATTCCCAGAGTAAATACAGTTTTTCTTTATCTTTCTTATTTATTTTTGTGATAAATTTTTATCATATATTTAATTTTCTTACATAATGAAGTTTATCTCTGGACTTTATATAATGTTCCTTTGATCTGTCTGTTTACTTGATTATCATTATTGGTCTACGTGATAAAATCTAGTAGCAGTGTGTTATATGTAAGGTATTATATATTACAAACTACACAGAATGCAAATTGTTATAGGTTTAGAATATGTTTTTAAATGTTAGAGTTATTCCCCTAACTCTAAACTCTTCTTTCTGGAAAAAAAAAGTTCTATATAACTTGCATTGGGGTTGGAGTGGAAATAGCATAAAAGCTATAAATTAATTTGTTAACAATGGACATTTCTCCACTTACCCAATTCCGCTGCTGTAACTATTACCAAAAATCTTATATTTATATCATTTTACATTTCTCATAAAGACTATGCTTGGGTTTCTTGTATCTTTGAAGACTGAAACCCACCAGATTCACCTCGATCATGTCACATTAGCTCCACTTCTTATATTTATTTTATTTATTGTCTCTAAGTAACCTTTCAGTTGAATAAGAGATTCTGTGGCTTAACGTGATCTGAAAAATCACTGGATTAGTCAATCCCTGAGGATCCCTTGCACTGCTGAAGGTCTGGATTCTATGATCTCTTAAGCGCATGGTACTTTCTTGCCCCTGCTTCTTGCTAGCACTCTGCTTTCCTACCTTCAGTGGCCTCCCCGCAGATCTGAGCTGAACCTTTCCTGAGCACCCCACCCACGTCCCTACCTTCTCCTCCTCCGCACCCAGGTGCTCTGGGCCTGATGGGCTCTGCTCTTCGCATGTAGCCATGTAGTCTCTGACCACCTACTTCTTGACGTTTCAATTAAATTATAAATACCTTGAGAGCAAGAACCATAAGTTTACAACACCACGTGGGTTTTTTTTTTAAAGACTTTATTATTTTTTTAAAGTAATCTCTACGTCCAACAGGGGAGTCGAACTCATGACCCCCAGATCAAGGGTCACATGCTCTTCTGACTGAAACAGCCGGGCACCCCACAGTGTTTTATACATGGTATGTATTCTTTAAACACTTATTAAATGAAAAAATGGCAAGCGCCTGGGTGACTCAGTCGGTTGGGCGTCCAACTTCAGCTCAGGTCATGGTCTCATGGTTCGTGGGTTCAAACCCCACAACGGGCTTTGTGCTAACAGCTCAGAGCCTGGAGCCTGCATCGGATTCTGTGTCTCCCTCTCTCTCTGCCCTTCCCCCACTCGCATTCTGCTTGTATCTCTCTCAAAAATAAATTAACATTAAAAAAAATTAAAGTTTACCGGAACATCCAGATTTATCTTGTGTAAATACAATTAACTTCTTATACTAAAGTGGATTAAAAGGCATGGGTTTCAAGATTTGCTCACAGGACAATAAAGCACAGTATTCTCACCTTCGATGTGTGTGAAAATCTACTTGTGATCACACTCACACAGTCTCCAAACACTAGAAAAGGAGTCAGAAATTGCCCGCTTGGTGTGAGGGCTGGCAGCGATGAAGGCCAAAGGGGATTTTTCTTTTTGCCGGAAAATAGGTTTTTCTCTTGTTAAGACAACACAGCACAAACTAAGAAGGGTTTGTGTTTGGGGGTAAAGCAAGACATTTGAATCAATGTTTCTTAAAGAAGAGACTTCATATTCCGGTGCTGGGGGCAATCAGGGACCCTTGACATTCTTTGGCTTGGAGATGCCCAGTGCCCCTCTCTGCCCCCTTGTCACATGGCGTCTCCTCCCTCTGTATCTCTGTCATTGTGTGTCTTCTCCTCTTCGGAAAACACCAGCCACGTCTGATGAAGGGCTCTCGTACTTCCGCACTGTACCTATTTACATTGACAGTGACCCTATTTCCAAAGAGTGTCAAATGCTGAAGTGGCGGGAGTTAGGATTTCAACACAGTTTTTGGAGAGACACACGGTTCACCTCCTAACAGACCCTCTCATCCCACTCATTCCTGTTACAGCTGTTTGTTTCTAAGGAAAGTCAAGATCTCAGAGGCTGAGCTGGAGAGTAAATGTGTATGAAATTGAATCTTATTACTCTCGGTTTCAAGGAAACTGGGAACCTAACTACTTCTAGATTTGGCTGCAAGGAATTCTTGGATTACAGCATCAAAAGAAGAACGAATCAACCAGACTGTGAGAGGGGAGTGTTACCGCTTGGCCACAGAAGCTACTGGAACAAGAGCTAGAACAGGTCAGGATTTCTCTGATTCTCTTCTTTGGGCTTCGTTCTCTGGTAGAAGGAGTTCTCCGAATGGTAGGTAATGTAACTACTGTCAGTTCCCAAGTTTTACTCTTAAGCTTTCTGGCACTGGAGGCAGATAACCTGCAGCTCATGGAGATGGGGTGCCAGGTCATGGACAATACATTTTGGTCAGTGAGGGGGGGGCGTCCTTGGGTGGCTCAGATGATTAAGTGTCTGACTTTGACTCAGATCATGATCTCATTATTTGTGGGTTTGAACCCCTCACCGGGCTCTGTGCTGACAGCTCAGAGCCCAGAGCCTGCTTCAGATTCTGTGTCTCCCTCTCTCTCTCTCTGTCCCTCTCCCTGCTCACACTGTCTCTCTCTATTTCTCAAAAATAAACATTAAAAAAATTTTTTTAAATTTTGGCCAGTGGGATGGACTCCCCAAAAAACAAGGCAATTACTGAGAGAGCACATAGATGAAGACAGGGAACCGAACTGACCATATTACAGATGTCCAATGAAAATCCAATTTTTATGTAAATTACCCAGATGGGTTCCAGTGCTGGTTCACATTCGCCAGAGAAATTACTCTGTTCTCTATTTTATGTCACTTAGTGGATCAGGCTTACATCTGGGCCCCACTGCAGTGATCCATGCATAACATGTATGAAATCCAAATTCAAATAATAGTTTCAGATTCATCTGAAAATTGAGTAGTCAGAGGTTTTGCATACATGGATTTTGTTCTTTTGAGGGGTGTGTGGGGGGAGTGCGTAGTATTTATTTATGAATCCAGGACTTATACAGACTTTCAAGTCAATTAGTGACATTCGCTGGAGTTTCAAAGTGGCCATGTTCATACTCTAGTGAGGGTATCTTTCCTTTAATTTCTTTTAAGGCATGTGTGCAACTATTCAAATGTTGATTCATTCGAGGATGATAAGAGGCACATAAAATGTGGTTTGCTATTTGTACATTATCCCTACTGATTACTTGCCTAAATCAATTATAAAAAGGAAATGAGACTTTTGCCTCTCTGCTGAACTCCAGAGGACAGAGTGATTGTGGAAGCCTGATTTTTTTGTCCCCACACGTTCCCTTCGAAAGGTTGTAAGGACCAGACTACTGAATGTCAGGTCCGACCTCCAGCCGCCAAAGTGACATCTTGGTCTGGATCCACGTGGGTACCTCACACCCAACTTCTGTGAAAGCGACTTAACCCCTGCTTCCTGTCTGGATGGCTTTTCCATCTTTCTTTATGATCAGTTCTTAGACCTCAACAGCTCTCTTTTTCCCTCCATCCCTGCCTTCTGTGAATTATCCAAGTATTATCCATGGTGCTACCTAGGTCCCGGTCCCCAAACTTTGCTGGGTGTGAGAATCACCTGCAGGACGTGTCAGTGAACTCAGGTTTGAGGTCCCGTTCCTGGAGACTCTGAATCAGTAGATCTGTAAGTGGCCCAGAGATCTGCACTAAGAGCAACCCCCGTCCTTCTGCTGTATGGTTTGAGGTCTACCAGCATTTAGGAGCCTCTGCCCTGAATACCTCCATTCCCACAGCCCCCACCACCTCCAGCCCCACCCCCACATCCAGGATCTCCATTTGGTAAGTCATTCTCCACCTAGCTAAGAGCTCCAACAAGACAGACATTTATTTTTTTTAATGTTTTATTTATTTTTGAGAGAGAGACAGCATGAGCAGGGGAGGGTCAGAGAGAGAGAGGGAGACACAGAATCCGAAGACAGGCTCCAGACTCTGAGCTGTCAGCACAGAGCCAGACGTGAGGCTCGAACCCACGAACTGTGAGATCATGACCTGAGTTGAAGTTGGACGCTTAACCGACTGAGCCACCCATGCGCTCCCAACACAGGCATTTAAATGTCTATCTTTTCCAGATCCTTTGCCCATCAGTGGAACTACGAAGATGAATAAAGCATAATCATGATCTCAGGACAACTCTGCAGTGAAGGAGGTAATCCAGGAACCTGAATTCTATTCCCGAGATCAGTGCTTTGTTTAGGAGAACAGGAAGAACCCCGAGGTCCTCAAAGAGGGAGAAGAAGGAGTGTTTAACTCAACCTTGGGAAGTTTTAGAGAGTTTCCCAGAGGAAGTGATGCTGAATTTAGGATGAAAATGAGTTTATCAGATAGAGAAGAACTAGAGGAGAGAACATTCCAGACAGTTTTAAGCAGGGGAATAATATAACTATATAGGAGCTTTAGATTTATCTCTAGACTTATCTTTTAGTGTCACACATTGGACCCTCTGTTAGGCTGTTTGAAAGTTCATAAGAGTTCCCAACTCTTCAATATCAGCTCCTGTTAATTATCTCCTCTGTCTTGTATTCAAGGCCCTTCGTGACCCAGACCATCTCTCTTTTATACTCACCCATCACCCCTCCTCCTTTTGTTTTTTCAAGTTTATTTATTCACTTTGAGAGAGAGACAGATCAAGCAGAAAGAGAGGGAGAGAGAAAGAATCACAAGCAGGCTCCATATCGTCAATGCAGAGCCCAATGTAGGGCTCGAACACACAAACTGTGAAATCGTGACCGGAGTGAAATCCAGAGTCAGACGCTTAACTGACTGAGCCACCCAGGCACCCCTATTGGCTCTTCTTTTAAAAATCTGTGTTCTCCCTTCTCTAAGACGGTTCCTATCCATCATCCTGCAGTTCTCTCCCTGTCCTGCTTTTATTGTCTTGCCCGCTCCCATTTTTCAACATTTATTTCTTCACCTGGTTCATTTCAAGAGAGGGATGCACAAATGGATGATGGCCAGAGTAGCTATAAAACTAGAACTCTGGTCCAAAACTTGTAGCGCCCTGTTTAGGGAATCAGTACTAGATCTATAATAAACAGCAGAGAAACTAGCTGACTGTCAGCCAGACTTGTAGGACATCAGACCACCATCTCTAGTAAAAATCCAGGTAGCTTAGGGCGCCTGGGTGGCTCACTCAGTTAAGTGTCTGGCTTCAGCTCAGATCATGATCTCACGGTTTATGGGTTCGAGCCCTGCATCAGGCTTTGTGCTGACAGCTAGGTCAGAGCCTAGTCTGCTTCAGATTCTGTGTCTCCCTCTCTCTCTGACCCTCTCCTGCTCACGCTGTCTCTCTCTGTTTCTCAAAAATAAATAAAAAACATTAAAAAATTAAAAAAAAATCCAGGTAGCTAGACAATAACTTCTGTCACAAAAAGCCCCAAATGGCCAGGACTTGATTAATATCTGACAGCTTTTTTAATGTTTACCCTGCTTCCAACCTAGGATCAACCAGAGAAAGGCCAATATGCACCTTTCCTCCATCACATAGGATGCCCCCTTGTAGTTAGCTGCCTACAACTTCCCAACACCAATAACCTTGGCCAGCAAGTGTTCCCACCTCCCCGTCTGCCTTTGAGTCTCCACCAATCCCAAGCGACAGTGGCTAACTCCCTTGTTACAGAACCTCTGAATAAATAGGCTTGGCCCCTTCTCACTCGGTTGGTCTTTATTCCCACAATTTGTAAGCCTGTTAAAAATAAAGCAATTGTAGCTCTGGTCTCTATATTTAGCATAGTCAAAGAAATGTCCACTTGTGTCTTTCCTTTGTTAAAGCAATTCCCTAATCTGTATGGAAAGTGACTAATCTTGAGGGGTGACTAGGTGGCTCAGTCGGTTAAGCATGTGACTCTTGGTCTCAGGGTCCTGAGTTCAAGCCTGATGTTGGCTTGAGAAAAATAGTAAAGCTTTTTACTAGAGAGCCTACTTGGAAAAAATAATCTCCATACTCACTTAGAAAGAAATGGTCGGATGCCCCGTATCACTATGGGGGTCTTTGACCCCAGCTTGCTTGGTTTTGTACACACCCTGCTATAATAAATCTTGGTTGTTTAGTGAATCACTCTATTGATAGAAGTTACTTTGCTCAAGGTTACCATTTTACTTTACTAAAACGACTTTACTCATTTACCTAAAAGGTTTACACAATGTGGTATTTCAGCAGCTAGCCCTTCTAGGTCGTCAGGCAGCCTCTTGGGCCGGCCTCCCAAGGACTTAGTGCATCATTTCCTCCTGCCCCTTTTAACCCTTAAATATTTGATCCCTTGAAGTCCTGAATTTCAATTTTCCAAGACTTCTATAAACCCTGATTTAGCACTAAGAGTTTGAAAATCCTGTTAACCTGGTAGAACGCTGTTCTTTACAATGAATGACTTTATCCTAAAGCAGTGTTCCCAAAAGCTTCAGGGGCTTTTCCATGGACACAGAATAGCGTGCAGATCTGTAAGACTATCAGCCATGTCTGGCCTCGTTTCCCAGCACTCTTCTTCTGCCGGGATCCCGTGCCCTAGGAACTCCGAACTACCCAACTCCCATCCATGCCTCCCCCCACTTGCCTTCGTTCTCCTGGTTTGTCCTGCTCACGATGCCCTTCTTCCCGCCTCACCTCACCTGGGTAGTGGCCACATCTCTCTTTTTTCAAGTCCAGCATCAGCAGGTGGGAAGAGCACTGTGTAGGGAGTCATTCTGTGCTTTATTACTTCCCAGGTAAGGGATGCTGGCATATCACTTCCCTTTTCTGAGTCTGTTTTATCATCTGTGAGCCAGCTTTAAAAATAATTACCAAATAGGTCTGAGGACTTAAAAAGAAAAATGTTTATGAAAACATTCTCAGCTTAATGTTCTCTTTCTTGACATGGGTGGTTACACAGGCATTTGCTTGTGATCATTCATTGACCTGCTTATTTCTGTTTGTGCACTTTCCTGTGTGTTGACGTCAATGAGAAAGTTAGAAACAACCATCTAGTCCAGCTTAGCAGAGTCTTAGAAATATTGTAAACATTGGTTGTCTTGCCCCTTTTTCTTTTCTTGCTGGAGGGCAGATGACCAGAGTTGGATTGACCTAGCCAGGCATAGTGAATTAAAATTCACAAGAGCCTACATGAGTTAAGTTGATGGACTGAGGGCAAGAGATAAAACATAATAGGGACCAGCATGCAGAAGGTCCAGAAGGAAACAGTGCAGTAATGAGCGGGAGATGTGCTTTCAGAGGATCATTACGAGGAAGCTAAGATTTCAGCTGACCTCAAACTCGATTTAACTCCACAGTCTGGCTTGGCCATGAAGCTCTGTGGCTGTCTGCAAAACAAACAAGAGAACAAAACCAAACCCAAACAGAACAAAACAGAGATCTCAACCCAACGCTGAGTTTCAATGCATGTGTCATACTCAGATCCCAGCAGGCAAATGGACCCACTAGATTGTTGAATCTGTCAGACCGCCCCCTCTTGGTGATCGAAGCCTCTTCTTAGAATAGGTCTAGATCAGCGACCGGGTCTAGAGTCCAGTGGTCAGCATCTTAAGAGGGGCTTAAACCTATGTCATAGGAAGACCTGGAGAATTTAACCTTAAGAAAATATTTGGAGGGGGCCTCAGAAGGCTTCATATGTAGTGAAGGATTTTGTCAAAAGTCAGAATTATTCTGTGTAGTTTCATAAAGGAAACTGGACTCAGTAGGTAAAAGTCTAGACTTCGGATCATATTAAAGAAGGAGGTAGCTCCTGACTGCCGTGACTTGAAAATAGAACGGATTGCCTGCTCGTCGTTGGCAGTATTTAAGCAGAGGCTCTACGGTTATGCATTACAGCCATTGTAGATTGTATTTCTATTTTGGGTGAGGTAAATTATATGCCTTCTGTTATGAGTTGAATTGTGTCCCCCGCAAAAGATATATTGAAGTCCTAACCCCGGGTACTTGGGAAAATGACCTTATTTAGAAATAAGGTCTATGGGGTCTAGGAGGGCACTTGGGTGGCTCAGTCAGTTAAGCATCCTGCTCTTGGTTTTGGCTCAGGTAATGATCTCACAGTTTTGTGAGTTCGAGCCCAGTGTTGGGCTCTGCCCTGGCAGTGGGGAGCCTGTTTGGGATTTTCTCTCTGTCTCTCTCTCTCTGCCCCTCCCCTGCTCATGCTCCCTCTGTTTCTCTCAAAATAAGTAAATTAAAAAAAAAAAGACATGAGGTCTATTGAAGATTTAATCAAATTAGGGTGGTTGTTATGGGGAAGCCTCAGACAGTGGTTACAATGACGGCTGTCCTGGTAAGAAGAGACCAGAGACAAACAGGGTGAACATCAGGTGAAGACACAGATAGCGGAGGGAAGCCGGCTGTGTGACGACAGAGGCACAGATTGGAGAGAAGTGACCCGTAGCCAAGGAATGCCAAGGATGGCAGGCGACATCCAGAAGCTGGAGAGAGAGCACGGCTCTGCCGATGCCTTATTCTCAACCTTCTAGTCTTCACAATGGGAAGCTTTAAAAAAAATCCTTTAATGTTTATTTGTTTTTGAGAGAGACAGAGCTTGCGTGGGGGAGGGGCAGAGTGAGAGAGACACACAGAATCGGAAGCAGGCTCCAGGTTCTGAGCTGTCAGCGCAGAGTCTGACGCGGGGCTTGAACTCATGAACCATGAGATCATGACCTGAGCTGAAGTCGGACGCTTAACTGACTGAGCCGCCCAGGTGTCCCAGTTCTGTGGTGTTAAGCCACCCAGGTTATGGTCCTCGTGACAGCAGCCTTAGGTATAAGTTCAGTACACCTTGAAAATCTATTCAGCGCCTCCGAATCCTTGCTAATCAGATAGCAACAAGCCAGGCAGGTTAGCCTTCTAGGCCTTAGATATATCTCTAGGTAAGCCCCTTCCCGACCCCCATGGTGACAGCCTTATCCCCTGAGCATCTCATCCTTGGTGCTTCCCCCAGCAATGCCCACGGCTGCCGTTGCCCTGGGAGACGCTAGGCCACACTTCTCCTTCCCCCTCTAGCCCTGCTTTCAGACCTGGGAGAGCCCAGGGCTCAGAGTTTGGAAGCTCTGTGAGGCCAGGGTCACGGTCAGGCCTCTCTCTTGCTTACAGGAAGAATCAATAGGCTCTGGGAGCTCCAGCCCAAAATATATGGGAAGGCACTCAGAGTTGCAAATAACTCACCTACAAATGAACCTTTGGAACATGGTCATTTGTGAGTTCAGGGACAGCCTATGTTTGACACTCAGGCCCCGTTTATAGATAAGGTTGTAACATTGCAGCAGATTGAAACATTCAACAGTCCAGAAACATGCTGAAAGAGCTCATAAAGCAACTCATTTTTCCTCCCACTGAAACTCAGGAATGTCCTTTGAGGACTTTTGTTGAGACATGTGAATGATTTGCTTTTTAAAACGCTGTAAATCAGGACCTCCATGTGATTCTCCCACAAGTCCGGCAGGTCATGTGTGATGCTTGTCCGGGTGCCGGACTCCCCTGGTGGTGGAGCGACCAGGGCTTGTGTCGGCCGAGACCCCGATCCGCAAAGGGGGGGTAGGGAGGGGTCCTCGCCCAGGCCAGCCAGCACAGCTAGGTTCTCCCTCTGACCTAGTTCAAGAGGCAGCGAGGGCTGGAGTCCTTGAATCCACACAAGCGCCTCTGACCTTGATCTGGTCTCCCAGCACCCCAGCCACTGGCCCAACTCATTGCTCTGCATCCTGGGCTTCCACACAAGACTGCATTTCATTCTTTTATTTATTAGTTCTGAACAAATATTTATTTATTGGAGCGCCCGGGTGGCTCAGTCGATTAGGTGTCCGAATTTGACTCAGGTCATGATCTCACAGTTTGTGAGTTCGAGTCCTGTGTCGGGCTCTGTGCTGACAGCTCGGGGCCCGGAGCCGGCTTCAGATTCTGTGTCTCCCTCTCTGCCCCTCCCCCTCTCATGCTTTGTCTCTCTCAAGAATAAATAAATATTAAAAGAATTTTTAAGAATTATTTATTTGGAGAGTGAGAGGGCAGGAAAGGAGCAGAGAGAGGGAAAGAGAGAGAATCCCAAGCAGGCTCTTCATTGTCAGCGCAGAGCCCGACAAGGGGCTGGACCTCATGAACCACGAGATCGTGGCCTGAGCCGAAATCAAAGAGTCAGATGCTTAACCAACTGAGCCACCCAGGGGCCCCTAAGATTGCATTTTAAAAGGAAGCCCATTGCTAACCTATGTGTATGCCAATTTGAGAAGGACTCCTCATGGCCTGGAAGAACATTGTGGTGGGTTGAAGGGAGGTCCCCCAAAAGATACGCTCTTCCCTTAACCCCTGAAACTTTAAACGTGACCGTATTTGGAAAAAGGGTCTTGGCAGATGTAATTAAGAATCTCGAGCTGAGGGACGTCTGAACGGCTCAAGTCAGTGAAGCCTCTGACTCTCGGTGTCAGCTCAGGTCAGGAGTTCACTCACGGTTTGTGAGTTTGAGCCACACATTGGGCTCTGCACTGACAGCGCAAAGCCTGTTTGGGGTTCTCTTTCTCTTCCCCTCTCTCTGCCCCTCCCACATGTGCTCGTTCTCTCTCTCCAAATAAATAAATAAAGCTTAAAAAACATTTTAAAAAAGGAATCTCGAGCTGAAATCATCCCAGATTATCTGGGTGGGCCCTCAATCCAATAGCAAGTGGCCCTATGAAGGAAGAGAAGACACAGACACAGAGGGACAAGCAGAAAGCCTTGTGAAGACAGGCAGAGATGTGAGTTATGCAGCCAGAAGCCAAGGAATGCCTGGTCTCCAGAAGCTGGAAAAGACAAGGAATGGATTCTGTTCCCGAGCCTTCAGAGGGATCAGCCCTGTTGAGCCTGTGATTTCAGACCTCTGGCTTCCAGAACTGAGAGAATAAACTTCTGCTGCTTTAAGCCACCAAATAAATGTACGGAAGTCTGTTACGGCGGCCATCGGAACCTGGTAGAACCATCTCGAGGCATTTAGTGTAGCTGAGGGAAAGGACGAGTGGGACCTGGCCGTTACCTTGGACCTGCACATCCCCCGGGAACACCAATCTCTGCACCATGTTTAAAATTTTTTAAATATTTTAAATTTATTTTTTGAGAGACAGAGAGAGACAGTGCAAGCAGGGGAGGGTCAGAGAGAGAGGGAGACACAGAATCGGAAGCAGGCTCCAGGCTCTGTGCTAGCTGTCAGCACAGAGCCTTATGCAGGACTTGAACCCACAAACTGAGATCATGACCTGAGACGAAGCCGGACGCTTAACTGACTAAGCCACCCAGGCACCCCTGCACCATGTTAAATAAATATTGTAATTCAACTTCTGGGAGTCTATCCTGAACTACAGAAGAAAACATGGAACATTTAACTCTAAATATGTTCATCACAGTGCTATCTGGAATAAAAAGTTGGAAACAAGCTGAATGTCTCACAATAAGGAATCAGTTAAATAAATAATGTGGCAGCCATTTAGAGAATCCTGTGTAGCCATTAAAATAACACTGTAGAAGTATAACTATGCATGAGGAAAGATGTTGCCAGTTGACTGTATAAAAATGCATTATGGTATGATCTCATTTAAAAAATATATAATTGGTTCAGGTCATGATCTCACGGTTTGTGAGTTCGAGCCCTGTGTAGGGCTCTATGCTGACAGCTCAGAGCCTGGAGCTTAAGATTCTGTCTCCCTCCCTCTCTGCCCCTCCCATGATCATGCTCTGTCTCTCAATGATAAATAAATGTTTAAAAACATTTAAAAAATATGTAAATATATAAATTATGTATAAATACATAGAAAAATCTAGAATGGAGTGTCAACAGCGGTTTTTTAAGAGAGCAGGTGTTTGCTTCTCTGGGTTGTCTGTAATTAACATGTAATTTACAATAATAATGCAAAGTATTTGTAATAATCATAATAATCATAATAATCATTATTATTATAATAAAAGCAATGAAAGGCATTTATTTCCTTTGGAGGTAGAAAAAACCCCGACACTTGTCATCAGCCACACAGGAGGAGGTATTATTTTCCTGTGTGGAGGGAGGATTTAGGAAAATGGGCACGAGAAGGGGTCAGTCCAGCTGGAGGAGATCCCTCACTCCTGGGAGCTCAGAATGACACTGGGTCAGGAGCAAGCAAGTCAGCAGGGGGAGATAAACTAGACAACTGCAGGACTTGTGAGGACTTCTGCATGCTAATGCCGTGGCAAATCTCCAAGACACGCATGGGGTTACTTTCCCTCCCACCTTATTTGATCACGGAGCCAAGAACATATGGTGGTATTCGTGCTCTGAGACACACGGTTGGGGAACTTTTGGAATACGATTTGTCAAAAAGCAGTTCAATTAAGTGAAGAGCAAAACTACCCAGATCTGAAAAGGGGGAGAATGATTCCAGTTTATATGTTGTTGAGAAACACTGGTTGTTCCCCGTGAGCCATAAATTGAAATATAGTGTCCTAAAACTATATTAAAAGTCTGGCAAATAAGAACAAGGAGCATAGAGCACATTGAATATTCTCCTGGCTATCTGGGCTCTGCATTAAAAATTTTTTTTAAACGTTTTTTTTTTAATGTTTTATTTATTTTGATACAAAGAGAGACAGAGCATGAGAGGGGGAAGGGCAGAGAGAGAAGGAAACACAGAACCAGAAGCAGGCTCCAGGCTTGGAGCTAGCTGTCAGCACAGAGCCTGACGAGGGGCTCAAACCCACAAACGTGAGATCTGACCTGAGCTGAAGTCGGAGGCTTAACCGACTGAGCCACCCAGGCGACCCTAAAAAAGTTTTTTTTACTGTTTTACTTATTTGTGAGAGCGAGAGAGACAGCACGAGCAGGGGGATGTGACAGAGAGAGAGAGAAGGAGACACAGAATCAGAAGCAGGCTCCAGGCTCTGAGCTGTCAGCACAGAGCCCTACCTGGGGGCTCAAACTCAACAGATAGGCAAGATCATGACCTGGGGACTCTGCATTTTAGAAGCCAGGTAGAAATGTGAGAGGGTCCTGAGAATTGCAGCAACCACCAAAACAGCAGAGGCAATTATATGACATGCCAGGGAGAGCCAAAATAATGCACATGTGTGCCCAAGAGTCGGTGTGCACAAAAGCATCTTCCTGGGGCTGATGGGCGGGGAGAAAACCCCAGCTTGCCAGAAGCAGGGAGGCCGGGGAGGGCTCAGCTCAGCACCCAGGAGGTGCTGTTCCCAGAGTGCTTTTTCCAGACTCCGCCTCCACGTCAGGGTGATTATCCTTTTTCCTGCCCAACTTGACGACAGTATTAAATTGGACTCTTCTTTTTTCTTTCCTGTCTTCCCCCTTAATTCCTTTCTTGTGCCCTCGGAAGGGGCCCTTAGGGGTGCAGAGGCCCTAGCGCGGTTCGCAGCCCCGCCCAGGCTGGCAGGGGGCGGGGTGTCGCTCCCCGGCTGCACAGGATGCAGGGGGCCCCCTCGGACAGAAAGGAATGTGAGAGGACATCCTGCATTGCGACAACACTCCTGGATTTTCACTTCCTGCCCCTCGACCCAACACCCTCGGTTCCCCGCGGAGTCCTGGCTGCTGTCGGCTTTCTCCTTCCTGTTGTTCTTTCCTCTGGGAGTTCTTTGCTTTCTCTCCGTGCAATACGTTTGGAAGGAGGGGCAGCCCCGTGTGCCTCTGGGAAGCTGGTGTTTAGATTTTCGTGGCTCTTAGGTTATGTTCGCTCCCGCCCGCCGGGGACTAATGGCCTTTCTGCAGCTCCAGCCCCAGGGCAAGGCTGCTCCCCCCACCCCACCCTCCCTACTCCCTGCTCTCTCAGGAGACTTCAGTGTGCAGAGAAATTACCCGGGCAGCCTGTTAACCCTGCAGAAGCCCTGAGCCCCCACTCCTCACCCAGACACCGACGGAGAGAGTCTAATCGAGAGGGAATGTGCATCACACATGCACACGCACACGCGAAGTGACTTGTGATGTAGAACCACCACCGGCCTACAGCAGGTTGTCAGGCACCTGTGGGCACAGCTGGACCGCCCCCCACCCCTCACACATGCTCACACCTAAATCTGTTTATTTGATCATCTCAGTACTTCTCAACCGTGTCCTCCGCCCTCCAGTGCAACTGGTGGATAGAGTCCACATCCTTAGTCTCTAGTAGAGAACCAGGATGTCCCTGGAATGGACTGTCCCAGTTGGGACATTTAAAAATTTTTTTTAAGTTTTTTTAAAAAATTTATTTCTGAGAGACAGAGAGAGACAGTGTGAGCAGGGGAGGGGCAGAGAGAGAGAGAGAGGACGACACAGACTAGGAAGCAGGCTACAGGCTCTGAGCTGTCAGCACAGAGCCCGATGCGGGGCTCGAATCCACAAACCGTGAGATCATGACCTGAGCCGAAGCCAGACGTGTAACCGACTGAGCCACCCAGGCGCCCCCCCACCCCAGTTAGGCCATTTTATTTTATTTTTTAAAATTTTTTAAATGTTTTATTTATTTTTGATACAGAGAGAGACAGAGCATGAGAGGGGGAGGGGCAGAGAGAGAAGGAGACACAGAACCGGAAGCAGGCTCCAGGCTCTGAGCTAGCTGTCAGCACAGAGCCTGATGCGGGGCTCGAACCCACGAACGTGAGATCTGACCTGGGCCGAAGCCGGAGACTTAACCGACTGAGCCACCCAGGCGCCCCCAGTTAGGCCATTTTAGTGAGGGAAGGGGACACCTTTAATAATTATGTTGAGAAATTGGCATGACCCCGCCCGCTGTACCTCTCTCTGTAGGGAGGTTCTCTGTGGGTTGGCCTCTCCTTACCTCTGACCCCGTCTGAAGACGGTCCTCCTGGGACCCCAGCACCCACCCCAATGAGAGACCCTGTAGGACTCGAAACTCCATATGTGCCCTACTCTCTTGTTCTTTTTTATTAAAAAAAAAAAAAAAATATATATATATATATATATATATTTATTTATTTATTTATTTTGAGAGAGCCAGAGCGCGTGCAGACACGTGCGTGTGAGCAGAGGAGGGGCAGAGAGAGAGGGAGGGAGGGAGAGAATCTCCAGGCGGCTCCGTGGTGTCGGCGCAGAGCCCGAGTCGGGGACTCGATCTCATGAATCACGAGACCACGACCATTCCTCTGCCATCTTCATGCCCTTCCTTCTGGGGTCGACGTAGACATTACTTCCTGGTGAAGCCGGCCTCGAGCACTCTCCCACCCCACATGGGGCTGGGTCATCCCGCCGGGGGTCCATGCACCCGCTGTGGCAGAGTTGTTGTGTCATCCTCTGCTGACTGGTGTATCTTTTCTCCCAGGAGCCTGAAAGAAAGGAGTCCCTGGGCAGGGGCCACATTTTGTTTCTGACTACATTTAGAGCCTGACGTGTCTTGTCAGTCAATCATTCAACAAAAGCTTGTCTCAAAAACAACGTACAAAATATTGTTAATTGCTCCCCATGATAGGTTCAACAAATCCTGTCTGAGCATGCGCTAGCTGGTGCGTGCTGGGCACAGAGGTAAAGACTAGCCTGTCCTCCCCCCCCCCCC
>NC_043706.1:130285260-130362652 GCF_006229205.1 Suricata suricatta | reverse complement strand
CAGAGAGAGAGAGGGAGGGACATGAATCTGAAGCGGGCTCCAGGCTCTGAGCTGTCATCACAGAGCTCCATGTGGGGCTCGAACCCACGAACCGTGAGACCAGGACCCAAGCCAAAGTCAGATGCGTAGCTGACTGAGCCATCCAGGCGCCCCATGACTTCAGACCTTTCAAGGGTTAAGCACTTTTTCATGTTGGCGAAACAAAAGGGCCACAACAAAAAAAGACAAGACTTGGACAAGAGGCATGTGACACAGCACGTGGTGCCTCAGCTGCCTGATTGCCACCAGATCTCCTCCCTGCCCCGTTCTGGACAAGTCACTTAACCTCTCTGTGCTTCAGTTTCTGCAGCGGTGCTGTGGGGATGAACACCTGCCCCTGGTGCATAGCGCTCACTAAATGTTATTACCAAGAGCTGGTTTGGTCCCAGGGCTGCATCCCTAACTGGAGCCCCTCAGGGCAGGGCCACAGCACGTGAACAGGACAGGCAGGGCCATCAGAAGCTCCGTAGCACAGCGTGTAGGACCATCTCCTGTCTCTGTTCAGCCGGTGTAGACAGTAGGCAGATGTCTGGAAGGTTAGGGACAGCTGGAAACAGCTTTAGGTTTGGACAACAGCCACTCTCAAGTTCCGTCCCCACCAGAGCGATCTTGGCAATTAACTTGGGACAAAATAAATAGAGATACAGCAGGAGAGAGTGGGCACCCCGGGGAGAATGATGTAGAGAATGCAGAGCCTTCTCTTCATTTGAGACTTTCCAGAGATTAACGGGAGCTGGTTTGGAGTTTTCTTTTGGGGGCCCCTGATGTCACTGTCGATCGGTAGTTACTAGATGAATAGTAGTACTGTGTGTGTGCTTCTTCACGCTGAGAGCAAGAGTAATTTTGACAGTCGAAGCTCCGTTTAGTGGGTGAGCAGAGAATAGTCCGAGTTGAATCTGCCCCAATACCTCCATTTACTGTTGACTGGATTTCATTTAAATGAAATCTCTTCTTTTGGGGAGCACTTGCCAGTAGGCGAGGCACTTTCTCCATATGCCAGGGGCAGGCTGCTGCCCAAAGCAGGTGAGAGGCCCTGAGCACTCACAGAGGGCCCTTCTCCCTTAAAAAAGACACTGTTTGTTTATTTTTAGAGCGAGAGCACACATAAGCAGGAGTGGGGGACAGCAGAGAGAGAAAGGGAGAGAGAGAATCCCAAGCTGGCTTCATATTGTCAGTACAGAGCCTGACATGGGGCCCCATCCCACCAACTGTGAGATCACGACCTGGACGGAAATCAAGAGTCACCCAGGCGTCCCAACCTCTCACCTTTAAAAGCCCTGTGGTGTGGGAGCTTTGCTTACTCCAGGCTCCTCCAGACTCTCCTCCCCAGGGCTGGAACGGGCGGTCTTCAAGGGTGTGCATCAATCTACTTCGTTTCCTGGGGTAATTTGTGTGACCTGCTGGCCTGGCCCTTTCCTAGGCACTGGGCTACAGCTCTGAACCGGGACAAGGCTCTCCCAGCCTTCTGGTGGCTCCTGGATGGGGACAGGGAGACGTGAGAATTTAGTACAACCACACAGGGATTGCCCTGGGTCACTGGCCCTCGAGATAGCATCCTCCTTTGAGAGATGGCTGGTGGGGCCAGCACCGGGGAAGGGAGCTGCCTGGGAAAGAGGCTGGTGAGAAAGCCATGGGGATTCTGTCCCGGAGGCTGCGAGACCCTGAGGGCTCTGTGTGTGTGTGTGTGTGTGTGTGTGTGTGTGTGTGTGTGTCTGGGGATGTGTAAACCTCTCCCTGCCCTTGGCTGGTGATACTCACTGTTTACCCTTCCATCCAGATGTGACTTCTGGTGGAAGACTCTCGTGCCCATCCAGGTCTGGGTTGTCTGCACTGTCTGGTGGCCTCGTGGTCCCCTGTGCTCGCCCCGTCGCAGGCCTGAGCGCTCAGTGCTCCACCGTTTCCTGACTACCCGCTGGCGTCCTGAGATCCACGAGTGCCTGCCATGTTCACTACTGTGGCCCTAGCTTAGCTCAGGCCTGACAGATGAAGGTCACTTGTTAAATATCATCAGTTCCCTCCCGAGTGCCTATGTGGCTCAGGCGGTTAAGTGTCCGACTTTACCTCAGGTCATGATCTCACAGTTTGTGGGTTCGAGCCCTGTGTGGGGCTCTGTGCTGACAGCTTGGACCCTGGAGCCTGCTTCCGATTCTGTGTCTCCCCTCTCTCTGCCCTTCCTCTGCTCATGCTCTGTCTTCCTCTCTCAAAAATAAACAAGAACATTAAAAAAATATCAGTTTCATGAAAAGAAAAAGGGAAGGAGGAGGGGAGAGGGAGGAGAAGGAGGGGAAAGGAAGGCAGGAAGGGGGAAGCGGCTGCCAAGGACTAAAGATAAGGGATGAAACTTGGGACCCTGTTTTATTTTGCCCACAAGCACCGGGCTAGTGTTGACCAGCCCTGGCTTCTCTGAAGAAAGCGTGTTGGGTTGGAAAGCTTAGGCTCTCATCCAAGTGTTCTTTTTTCCTCCCCTCCCACTCCAGTTTTCCCATCAATCTTCAATGTGACTTTGGGCAATTTAGTAAAATTCCTGGAGCTTCATATTTTTCAGTGTTCAAGTGAGGATAATTGTGGGAATTAAAAGATGTGTGTTGAAATTCAAGTAAGATGTGGGTACCATAGCTATAAAAATTCCGTGTGTGTTATAAACTGCAAAAATAGTGGCATATAAGTACAGAATAAAGGAGTTTAAAGGGTTTTTTTTTTTCCCCTGTTTATTTTTGAGAGAGAAAGAGAGAGAGAATCCGAAGCAGGCTCCAGGCTCCAAACTGTCAGCACAGAGCCTGATGTGGAGCTTGAACCTGCATACTGCGAGATCATGACCTGAGCTGGGTTGGATGCTTAACTGACCAAGCCACCCAGGCGCCCCAGAATAAAGGAATTTTATAAAGAACTTGACAAGGTGAACTGGGAGCTGAGGGGTGAAGTTCCATCTCCCCATAAAGGGACAGGCCAAATCCCCTTTTCCTTGCCTTTAGCATTTCCTGCCTGGGTCACATACAGGCCCGGTGTCTGATGTAACCAAGGCATTAGGACTCCAGGTTGCTCCATGGGAAGGGGGTGTATGGAAGGAGGAGGTACCACGTTTCCTTGGGCTTGACCTCTCAGCCAAAGTCCCGGGAACAGCCGTCCCCCTGGACTGCCCTGAGATCCCTTGCGAGCACTTTTAGCATCGCGGCACAAGGAATAATTTCACACACAGAAAAATATCAACACAGGTCATAGGTTCTCCACGACACACACAGTCAGAACCAGAGACCTTGGTGTCAATAGCGATATGATATTCTGTCCCCACCCTCCTGTCCTTTCCTCGAAGCCCTTCCCTCTCTGCCAGATCTCTTCCCCATCTCATCCCCTTTCCCTGTAAATGACTGACCTTTCCTCCCGCATCACAGGAAAAACAGAGGCCCCCAAAGCAGGGCGTTCACAGCTTCCTGTCTCCCAACACCCACCTCGCCACCTAGTGATCTGTCCCCACACTCACCCCCACCCCCACCACACATCAAGGGAGAAGGGCTTGTCTTCTCTGTACAATCATAATTCTTCCACCTCTGTTTGGAATCTTATCCTGTTTCCTGCAGAATTCCATTCTATGAAAGAAACCCTTTCCTCTGTCTTTAACCTCTTCTCTACTTGGTGTTTCCACGCAGACCACCAAGCGGGCCCCACAGAGCACTCTAAGTATCACTCTGTTTTCCTCTTTCCCTCAGGAACTATGCTTTTGGAAAGAGTAATTGGCTCTCATGTTTTTGTTTCTTGGTCTTCATGTCTTCTGTTTCCCAGGATTCTGTGTTTACACTTGTTCTCACTCTACGCACCCTACTTGGGGGATCTCTCCTTCTACATGACAGTTGCCACCAGTACTGGACTGAGCAGTTGTGCCGCCAAATTTATTCCTTCTTGGAACCTCAGAGTGTGACCTTATTTGGAAATGGGGTTGTTGTTGCTACAATGAGTTAAGGTGAGATCATGCTGGAGTAGGGTGATATTTCCATTTTTAAAAAATCATTCATTGGTCAACACAGAGCCCAACATGGGGCTCGATCCCATGAACTGTAATATCATGACCTGAGCCAAAATCAAGAGTCAGGTGCTTAACCAAGGGAGCCACCCAGGTGTCTTGGGTGATGTTCTTACAAAAAGGGAAAAAAGACACAGACACGGTGAGAACACCCTGTGAGAGAGGAGCAGTGATTGGAGCTATGTGGCCTCAGTGAAGGACCACCAAGGACACCATCAGAGGTTAGAGGATGCAAGGGGCAGGTCCTCCCTTAAAGCCCTGAGAGAAAGCATGGACTGCCACACCTTTATCTTGGACTTTTAGCCTCCAGAAATCAATGTATAAATAGTGCGAGGGTTTCTCTGAAGGTTCTAAGGGAGGATCCTTCTTGGCCCCTTCCTAGCGCTGGCGACTGCTGACCATCCTTGGCATTAGAGGGGCACCATCCAAATCCAATCTTCGCCTTCATCATCACATGATGTTTTCTCTGGGTGTCTGTATCTAAATGTTCTTCTTATAGGAACATCAGTCAGTTTGGATTAGAGACCACCCCAATCCAGCATGACCCCATTTTAACTTGGTTACATCTGCAAAGACCCCGTTTCCAAATAAGGTCACATACATAGGTCCTTGGTAAACATGAATGTTTTTGGAGGAAACTATTTAACTCCGCACAGTGACTTTTGGCTGCAAATTCTTCTGTACCTTTTGGATTTTGCATGTTAAATGTGTTATTTGCCACTCGCTAGATATTTGATGCCTATTTGATGAGTATATTTTGACCTTATTTAACTGGAGGAGATTCATATTCCCTCAAGCAAAGCACAGCATTGAGAACCAGCTGTTCAGCCCTAACATTGTCTCCTTTCTCTTTGGGCCATAACTGCAGTAATACCTAAGGCTGTAAACTCCTAAGGGCAAGGCCAACTGGTTTCTTTGCCGGTGCGTCTACAGTAGCTGGTCCTCAGTCAGTGTTTGTTAAAGAATGGGTACATGGATAGCAAGGGATGACTATTTTTCAAAGATTTTCATGCCCTTTGAAAATCATGTTGAGGGGCGCCTGGGTGGCTCAGTCGGTTAAGCCTCCGACTTTGGCTCAGGTCAGATCTCACGTTCGTGGGTTTGAGCCCCGTGTCAGGCTCTGTGCTGACAGCTAGCTCCGAGCCTGGAGCCTGCTTCCGGTTCTGTGTCTCCTTCTCTCTCTGCCCCGCCCCCTCTCATGCTCTGTCTCTCTGTATCAAAAATAAATAAAACATTAAAAAAATTAAAAAAAAAGAAAATCATGTTGAGCATCAGCATATTTAGGCATAAAGAATGGCGGATGAGAAAGATACTAACATTCTAACGTTCACGAAGCCCTTTTGTGCATGATTTAATCTGATTCTCACGCACCCTTGAGAGAGAAGCTGAGCCCAACTTTTTTACTCAAGGTCATGGGCTAACGATTGGCTGGTTAGAACTCAGATGTCCTTGCTCCTAGAGGGCTTTGAGTCCCTGTCTGCTTCCAACAAGCAGGTTTTGATGAAACCCAGCCCTTCATCTCCTCGACCCACTCGCTTGTGAAAGAAATTTCAGTGAGGAAGAAAAGGCCATATTTCCCTTTGAAAATGACAAAAAGTTATACTTGAAAGCAAGAAAGGAAAATTCTCGTTTGATAATGGGAATGCCAAATGAGAGGTTTTCTTTCCCCTCTAAGCTAAAAGCTCAGATTGGAATAGGTACATATTAGACATTTGATATTTAAAGCATTTGCTTAAGAAAATTGGCCCTGAGATGCTCAGATTATTCCTAATTATTATTTATCATTTTAGACATTTCTCTTTTTTTATTTCCTACATGACACACTGCCATCGTTGGTAACATTTGCTATGAAACCCTCAATTCAAACACACGTTTTCACCTACAGCATCTCTATCAGGGTCAGCAAGCCATGGCCCCTGGGCTGCTCTCGTCTAGCTTGAGAGCTGGGAATGGTCATTACACTGATAAGGGTTGTAATAAAAACAAAGACAGTATGTGGCTTGTAAAACATGCAGTTACAGAAAAGTTTGCTGAGCCCTGGTCAGTATTTGTGTTTGTATGTATATATGTATAAAGTCATTGAGCCAGACATTATAGCATTTGTATATGTGTATGGATGTGTGTATCTATCCCCTTTCTTTTCCCACAAGGGACTTTAGCAAAGCAGATAATCTCCCAAAGCTTCTGTGACTCTTCTGCAAATCAGCCCCTCCCTGCCCCTTCATATGGTCACGGTGTCCATGGCTTAAGGACTGATAGAGCACAGAATTGAACACTCAGCTGTGTTCAATGAAAGATGAGAAATGATGAGAGGTACAGAGGATGGAAGTCGATACGAAAGAGCAACCTCAGCTAAGAAAGACGATTTATAATTTACATAGAACTTCATATTTTCCAAGTGTATTTTAAGTCCCTTTGATCAATTTTCCAATAACTCCTTGATGATCTGCGTTAACTTTAGAAAACTCAATGAAAAAATAATGGTCTAAGTGGATGTTAAGTTGTGATGTCAACCTGAAAATTATTTTCTGGTGCCATATCAATACAGATTTAAAAAAAAAATGTTTAATGTTTATTTATTCTTGAGAAAGAGAGAGAGACACACACACAAATCCAAAGCAGGCTTCAGGCTCTAAGCTGTCAGCACAGAGCCCAGTGTGGGGCTCAAACTTACTAACTGTGAGATCATGAACTGAGCTGAAGTCGGATGCTTAACCAACTGAGCCCCCCAGATGCCCCATTGATACAGATTTTAAATATTCCTGCCTTCATCTAGAGATCATTGCATTTGCATTTTCTGCCTTTTTTAAAAAATCTTTAATTTTTTATTATTTTTGAGAGAGAGAGACAGAGCATGAGTTGGGGAGGAAAGAGAGAGAGGAGACACAGAATCTGAAGCAGGCTCCATGGTTTTAAGCTGTCAGCACAGAGCCCAACGTGGGGCTCAAACTCACCTTATGGGAGATGATGACCTGAGTGGAAGTCAGATGCCTAACTGATTGAGCCACTCAGGCACCCTCCTGCATTGGGTTCTAATAGCTGTCATTGTCATGACGTCATCCTCTGGGATTTGAAAGTGGTTTTGAGCTCTCAGGGTCCCCCAGTGAAAGTGGACATCCAAAGATTGGAACAGAAGTCAGGACTAGGAAGAGGATAAAAATCTGGGTCTTCTACATTCTCTTTACCCAAAGACTCAGCAAAGTATGGTTTATTTGAAGGGAGTGGGGGGGTGTGGAGGGTGGGGGAAAGCGGAGGGGCCAGAACGCGGCTGCTGGGGTTACGGGAACAAAAACACCTTGGGGCGCCTGGGTGGCTCAGTGGGTTAAGTCTCCGACTTTGGCTCAGGTCAGATCTCACGTTCGTGGGTTCGAGCCCCGCGTCAGGCTCTGTGCTAACAGCTAGCTCAGAGCCTGGAGCCTGCTTCTGGTTCTGTGTCTCCTTCTCTCTCTGCCCCTCCCCCTCTCATGCTCTGCCTCTCTCTGTATCAAAAATAAATAAAACATTAAAAAAAAAACAAAAAACCACCAGAGGCGTTTTCCTAGGCGTCACTACTCCAGGCACTCATTAGCCAAATGGGCAAATCCTCCCTCACGCACACATTCGACCCTCCCCAAAGCCAACTGCAGGCCCTTAGTCCCCTGGCCCCCAGGGTAGGCGTGGCTTAGGCCACATGTTGGACAGTGTGCAGTTTGCCACTTTGATGTGTCTCCTCCCCACCCCCTTAATTATTGGGCTGCGGGCTGACTGCAGACAGCTCTTTGTTTGCCAGAAGGAAAAAGAGGAAAAGGTCAAAGTGTGAGAACCAGATCAATTACTCGCCTCGAGCTAATTCTTTTAACTAGGTGAGTAATACCCGCCTCCCTGCTGAAAGAATTCCAGGGATTGATAGAAAGAAGTTTTCTCTGTGGGTCCTTTGTGTTTGCTGGGGCTACCTTAATACATTCTCATAACCTGAGCAGAAGGGACAGAAATGTGTGGTCTCACAGTTATGGAGACTAGAAGTTCAAGATCAAGATGTAGGCGGCATTGGTTCCTTCTTAGGGCTGAGGAAGAATCTGCTCTGTACCTCTCTCCTTGGCTTGGACATGGCTGTCTCCTCCCCGTGTCTCTTCACGAGGTCATCTCTCTATGCATTGTCTCCAAACGTCCCCTCTTGTAAGGACCCCAGTCATAGTGGATTAGAGCCTACCCTCCTGGCCTCATTTTAACTTGATTACCTCTGAAAAGGTTCTGTCTCTGAAAAAGATCACTGTCTCAGGCACTGGGGGTTAGCACTTCAACACAAGAATGTGGGGGACACAGATCTAATAACATGCTCCCACACCCCACTATTCACTCCCGGGGTTTACTCTTCCGCCTTCTGCCACTGTCCCCTCTTCCCCACTGCCAGGTCCCTGGTTCTGCCTCTCTCCCTCCGTCCCCAAGGAGGACTGGTACAAAGTGCCATGTGCACTTGGACGACCTTTCTCAGATTTCCTCTCCATCTCCATTTCCACCACCATCTCCCCAGTGTGGACAGCCCATTCCGCACCTGAACCCTATCACTCCCTTGACTTCCTCAACACCAAGGTGATCTTCGCCTTTGTTTCTCTTCTACTCTGGAAACTGCTCCCTGGATACAGCGCAGACCTTGGCAACCACATGAAGTTTCAACTCGCCTCTGAAATCTTGAAGCCCAAAATTCCACTCTCCGACACCACACTCAGCTCTCTCTCCCGCATGCTCATCAAACCTGCTCTTGGGGCTGACGAGCCCCTCCCCCACCTGTTTCTTAGCTCCGTTCTAGGTCCTTCCTCTCCAGCACTCCATACATCTCTGCTGTCCAACCCAGTCGCCACTAGCTACATGTACTTATTTAAATTTAAATAAAACTTAAGAATTCATTTCCTTGGTCATGCTAACCACACGTCAAGTGGACAATAGGCTCATGAGGGCTAATGGCTACTGTATTTAACAGTGTAAATTCCAGAGCATTCCCATTAGAGCAGAAATTACTATGGACAGCAGCGCTCTGGATCTCTCGGTCATCGCTTGAACCAATTTTTCATGCGCTAGCACCCAGTTGAGTAAATGAATAAACCCTTAGGATTTTTACGTCTTTGTCTTCCCCCTGGATCTTAAATAATGGATGCACAGCTGTGAATCAGTCCCACCGTCTACCTGTCTCTGTTTTGCATCTGACCAATGTGCTAGCTGGAAAATTTATTCAGCAGGTTCACTGTTAACCCTTCATGCTCCTCATCTATAAAATAGCGAGAATAATAGTGCTCACAAGATTATGGGAACGATTGAATGAGATAATGCCAAAAGGGGATTATTCTACCAAAAGGTGCAAATCATAGCAGTTCAATACATTTTAGCTTTATTATTATTTTTTATTTCCAAACCTCCACTGGACTCTCACATTTTCACCTGCCTCCTTATCCCTTTCTACTCCTAAAGAGAAGACGCATTTTATTTGTTTATTTTTCTTTCCAAGTTTCTATTTGTTTGTTTGTTTGTTTATTTATTTATTTATTGGGGGGAGAGACAGAGGGAGAGAGAGAATCCCAAGCAGGCTCCACGCTCTGCTCAGAGCCCAAAGTGGGGCTAGATCTCACGACCGTGAGATCATGACCTGAGTCGAAATCAAGAGTTGGTCACTTACTGACAGAGCCACCCACGCGCCCCAATAAGAGGCATTTTCTTCCCTCACAAAAACATTTTATTATATTCTTCTACATCACTGGGACAGACTTTACTTTGAAATAAGGAATTCTTTGTAGAATAAGGCAGATCTGCTTTAAAGTGGTGATGTTTAGTCTCTGAGACTGGTGGTCAAGAAAAAACAAGATACAATTTCTGGAAGGGTCTCTTGGCAAGGCGCAGGCTCAGTCTCTGGCTGTTCCTACAACACATCACCACAAATATGGTGGCTTCAAACCACAGCTGTTCATTGTCTCTTCGTCCTAGGGGTATTGGTAGGAGGGGCCATGTTCCTTCCAAAGGTCCGGCTTTTGGTGGCTCTAGGCATTCTTTGGCCTGGCCTCTGTGTTCACGTGGCTTCTCCTCTGTGTGTGTCTCTGTGTTTCCTTCCCTTCTGTCTCTTATAAGGACACCCATCACTGGACTGGAGGCCTATTATCTTAGTTGCACTGGGATTTTTATTTATGGAGACTGAGTGATGACATAATTTGGTCAATGCCATTGAAGGAACAATTGATTACTTACACTTTCCAAGAGAAAGGGCGTGTCATGCCATTCAGGCCACGTGGGGAGATGGGGAGCTCTAGGTTTGGGTAGAGGACAGAAGCAGGAGAGGAAATCCCAGGGCCCAGACTTTGTTGGAGTTTCCATGGGAGAGCCAAGGCAGGCAGAGTAGATGTTTTAGGATTGGCTAATTTGAATGACTCCGGCAGGCTGCGGGCCCTAGGATGGTCTCTGGGTGCCTGGCACTGGGCCCGGGGGTGATCTAGTGCAGGGGAAAGGTGGGCTCGTGTGTGAGTTGGGTAAGGAAGTGGTCAGGGCTGGAGAGTCAGGATTGGTTTGCATGCAAAAGTTATAATCCTGGGCAAGCTGCTCTTCTCTTGAGAGTTAGCTTGCCCTGGGGGTGGGGGCCCCCTGCTCTGTAAGGCCCCCAAATGCCAGCACTTCAAAAATGCAGCAAATAAGAGAATACAGTTAATATGATTGGCCGATGAATGGATGCCAAATAGACAAATACAGCTGGTTAATCCAGGATGTTCTCATGTCAGAATCCTTAATTACACTGCAAAGACACCCTTGTCCAAATAAAGTCACGTCCACAGGTTCCGGATGCACAGATCTTTTTAGGGAGTGTGTGTTTGGAGGCACTCGTCTAGCCCTGACCAGTGTCCTCCTAAAACAAATGCCTCTCAGGGACCCATTCCCATTTGCCTGGGTCACCTCCTTGTCATTTCTTGACTGGATTGTCATCAAACTTGCCTTCTTGCCCCATCGCCTCCCCTCCGGTCCACCCCCTGGGCAGCATCAAAATGATCTTTGGAGGATGGAAGCCTGACCTTGTCCCTCCCCTGCTCAAAAAGCCCGCTTCTGAAGAGTGCTGCTGCGTCAGCTGTAGCATGCTGAGTGTTGCCGAAAATACAGTGTAAAGGAAACAACATTTCCAAGCTTTCAAACTCTGGAGAATTTGCTCCAATTTGTAGATCAGAGCAATTTAAATGCATTCATCTAGAGGATGGCTGTGCATAACCTCCCTCCCGTGCTGACGCCAGAATGAATGAATGAATACCCCACTCTCCATCTTCTCTCCAGCTGCTTTATCTAATTGAATGCAGATTCAACATGTATACTTAGTAAAGTGAATTTGGAAACTCCGTAATCCCTCAGAGGAAACAGATCTCCACATGTTCAGTATGGCCGACCGGTTCCCTTAGACCCTAGCATGAGATCGTTTTCTTAAGTTTTTCACACTTCATCGTAAACTGAGAACACGAACGCCCCTGTATACGAGCTAGCAGAGGATGAAGAATCGGAGAGCCCAGGTCCAGACTTAATTCAGTGGAGACCATGCAGACCTGCCTCACTTCAGCAAATGCAAAAAAAAAACCACGTTAAAATGAGCTATTTTTTTTTTTAGATAACTATATCTCAGCGCTCCTTATAAAATGTTAATCCTTCAGGATGCACTGGGGGTCACTGGCTGAATCACTTATATTTCCAAAATCACTCCACAGGCCAAACTCCCAATGATTCATGAGCCTTCCCTATTGGAGAGCAAGTCATATTTTAAAAAATATAGTTGTATCTCCAAAGCCCAGACAATAAAATCTCTGGCATGAATCAGAAAGTCTCAAAAGAAAAAAAGAAAACAACAGAAAAAGTCTCAGAGGTGTCAGCAGGGTCCCACTGGACCCGTTGGAGGCAGCCCCCCAGACACCCTGGCATGGGCCACTGAGGTGGACAGGATCGAGCTCTTCATAGTGGGTGACTATAGCCCACTTTTGTTTTGATATATTAAGTTGGTTCAGAAGGCAAGGGATAGAACTTTAACTCAAATGGGTGTCATGTGGAAGAGTGTTTCTATTGGGTCGAAGGTGAAGGAATGGTTCCTTCATTTGAATCCGGTGCCATAAACAAGTGTGATCAGGATGCGTCCCTTTCTCCTCCTTCCACTCTTTTTTCTGTTGGCTTCATTCTCCACATGCCAATATCAGGAGGCGCCCAGGCTCACTTCCTACCAACTCAGCCACATCAGTGGAACACTTGTACTTTTTCCCTCTACAATCTCCCTCCCTCTAACATCCTAGGAGCCTTAGTTTTGGTCACATTTCCAATCCCAGTGACTGGCACAGCCAGGTCACTAGCTTGCCACGAGGTTTGCTACATGGGAATCACCCAAGAGTTTCCAAAGGAAAGGAGAAATAGGGTGCCAGGCTGGCAAAACCTCTCTTCCGCACCCCAGGAAGTGATTTGGCAGTTTGTGGAGGAAGGTAATGCGAACAGTTCCATCTGTGTGCCTTTACCCCCATCCCTACCCCCCGGTAGCATCCAGGGAAAGAACGCATTCATTCGTATGTACCAAGATAGGTATACGTTGATCTTTTTCTTAGAAGACATAACTTCTGAACTTTATTGCTCTTCATATGCGGATCCACAGAAGGTTCTGGAGAGACCACGTAATGACATCCAGGCTATTTGTGATAAGTAGGTACCATCAAGCTTCAGGGACTGATTTGCTTCTCGTGCACATTAGTGCGAGCCTGATTGTCAGTGCGCTGTGAAGGTCAGTTGCTTTTGAAAACCAATGAACTCCTCTTTCTGCCTCACTGCGGTAGGCCTGGCCTTGATTGGAACCCTGCTCCTGGTAGTCTGGTCCGTGACAGGTTGGCAAAGTAAATTGCCTCGTCTAGACTTGTTCTCTCAGCCCTAGAAAAGAGAAGTCGCCGAACACTGACTTAGTGAGTACGATTTGTCTGTGTTTTGAAAGCTTAGAGATTTGTTCTCTGGACTACATATTTGGCCTAAAACACCCCATGACCCCTCCCCACACACCACTCCCCTCACCCCACATGTTACCCACGGCAGAGTCCCACATTCACTGTTTACGAACATCTGTTCTTTAAGACTAAGTCATTAACACAGTCCTACAGTCCTGTCTTCATCTATAGGCTCATTGGAGAAATCTTTTTTTCCCTATAATTTTTTAATCGAATAATTTGTTTTTTATAATTTATATCCAAGTTAGCATATAGTACAACAATAATTTCAGGAGTAGATTCCTTAATGCCCCTCACCCACTTAGCCCCTCCCCCCCCACAATCCTCCAGCAACCCTCTGTTTGTTCTCCATATTAAAGAGTCTCTTCTGTTTTGTCCCTCTCCCTGGTTTTTTTTTTTTTTTTGTTTTATTTTTGGTTCCCTTCCCTTATGTTCATCTGCTTTGTATCTTAGTGTTCTCATATGAGTGAAGTCATATGATATTTGTCTTTCTCTGACTGACTAATTTCACTTAGCATAATACCCTCTAGTTTCATCCACATAGTTGCAAATGGCAAGATTTCATTCTTTTTGATCGCTGAGTAATACTCCATCGTGTATATATACCACATCTTCCTTATCCATTCATCTATCTGTGGACGTTTGGGCTCTTTCCATACTTTGGCTATTGTTGATAGTGCTTCTAGAAACATTGGGGTGCATGTGCCCCTTCGAAACAACATACCTATATCCCTTGGATAAATACCTAGTAGTGCAATTGCTGGCTCACAGGGTAGTTCTATTTTTAATTTTTTGAGGAACCTCCATACATTTTCCAGAATGGCTGCACCAGTGTGCATTCCCCCCAGCAGTGCAAAAGAGATCCTCTTGCTCTGCATCCTTACCAACATCTATGTTGCTGCCTGAGCTGTTAATGTTAGCCATTCTGATGCGTGTGAGGTGGTATCTCAGTGTGGTTTTCATTTGTATTTCCTTGATTCTGAGTGATGTTGATCATTTTTTCATGTGTCAGTTGGCCATCTGGATGTCTTCTTTGGAGAAGGGTCTATTCATGTCTTTTGCCCATTTCTTCACTGGATTATTTATTTTTTGGGTGTTGAGTTTGCTAAGTTCTCTATAGATTTTGGATACTAACCCTTTATCTGATATGTTGTTTTCAAATATCTTCTCCCATTCTGTCAGTTGCCTTCTAGTTTTGCTGATTGTTTCCTTGGCTATGCAGAAGCTTTTTATTTTGATGAGGTCCTAATAGTTTATTTTTGCTTTGGTTTCCTTTGCCTCCGGAGATGTGTTGAGTAAGAAGTTGCTGTGGCTGAGGTTGGAGAAATCTAAGATAGGATATTTGAATTGAAAGTTACTTCAGGAGATTCATCTTCTTTCCCATCAGTTGATTGGCTCTTTTCCTACCATTTCCTTTTTGTTTTTTTATGTTTATTTATTTTTGAGAGAGAGAGAGAAAGAGAGAGAGAATGAATGAGTGAAGGAGGGGAAGAGAAAGAGAGAGACACAGAATCCAAAGCAGGCTCCAGGCTCTGAGCTGTCAGCACAGAGCCCAATATGGGGCTCAAACTCACTAACCCCAAGACCATAACCTGAGCCAAAGTCAGACATTTAAGTGACTGAGCCACCCATGTGCCCCTCCTCTCCTACAATGTCTTAGAGATGGTCAACCACTTCTGTTTCAGCACTTGTTGGGAGGAAAGTCCCTATTCAGAGATTCCCTAGCCCTCTTTGATGAGAACACCTTGTACCATGAGCAAGTTCTCTCCCATATCGATCTCAACTTGATCCCTCCTTAATACCCGGCTCTTCTAAACTCAAATCCAGTTGTTAGGAGCCCTTTGTTCCTCTTTTTAGTAATAGACCAGAGTTGGCACTTCAAACGATTTCTCGTGTGTCTCTTTACAAGTTAAAGGCTCATCATCTTTAGTTCAGATCCGTAACAAGGCACATTTCTGGAATGTGTATATGGTTTCCATATAAACAGTCTCCAAACTCATGGATCAACCTGACAAAGTCTAGACTCAGGAGTTTGTTTCAAAAAGAAAAACAAGCCAGCTATGAAAGAAAGAAGCGCAAGCCTATAAATTGTGCTGAGGTGTGTTTATATAACGACGTAAGAGTTTAAAGAAAGCGCTCTAAGAGTAAACGAAACCACAAGCTGGAGCTGTAAAAGCAGCCTCAGTGGGGTCAGCCGGAAGGGCAGGTTCACTTGACAGCACCGCCCTCTCAGCAGATGGCCGCCGCGTCAGGACACCGAGTCCGGGCGGGAGCTTCATCATCCATTCTCATCTGGAGACACTGGAGTTCAAAGAGAGGAGCCACTGCCTCAAGTCACACAGAGCCCTCCTTTCGGGGGCCAGAAATCCCCGTGACCACTCTGACCTAATCCAGGTGACAATTTACAGCTGATTCATGTGACCTTGTTGACTCAGGCCGGTGCCCTAAAGCTATTTCCCATCTCAGGAGACAACAAGTTCAAGCCAGAGTACCTATTCGGCTGTGAAGTTTCATCAGATTTCGTAGAAATGTCTGCAACAGGCCCCCGTCCCCTCCCTACACCTCGAATCCCAAAATTCCCAAATCATCGCTCAACTGTCAGTCAAGCTGCTTAGAGAACCAAGGATATAATTTGTTCAGTAAGTTTGGCTTATGCTAAGAGTTAAGCAAAGTCAGACAAGAAGGACTGATGGATCAAAGTAATATATTCATGTACTAGGTTAAAAACAAGACCAAGAGGCTATAGGAGGAAGTTTGTGGGGTTCATAAGCAAATATCAATGCTTTATAAAATTTGATAATCATGTGTTAAGTAAATGTAATTTTTAAAGTTTATTTATTTATGTTGAGAGAGAGAGAGAGAGTACAAGGAGGGGAGGGGCAGAGAGCGAGAGAATCCCAAGCAGGTCCCTCGCCGTCAGCATGGAGCCTGATGTGGGGCTCAAACTCATGAAACATGAAATCTTCACCTGAGCTAAAACCAAAAGTTGGACCTTTAACCCAGGTGCCTGGAGTAAGTGTAAGTTTAAGGCAAATTGTTCCGTGCTATATGTGTATGATTACAAAAAGTGTGTATTAAATATATATCTTTAGGACCTATAATCTATTAATATTAAATATTGGGCCCATTTAGGGTTCTGGCTGAATTTGTAATTAGACAGGAGCAAGCATGGACAGATGGTGTGGGCTGGGGGCTTAGAGACATGGATAAATATCACTGTCCAGACACTTGACACATTTCCCCGGGAACACCTTAATTAGCTCCCAACGGTCTCCCTGCCTGTCTCTCCTTTCTGTAACCCATCCTCTCCAGGCCATGAGGACCATCCTTGTTGAAAATACTTTACAGGGCCCCTGGGTGGCTCAGTTGGTTAAGCATCCGTCTTCAGCTTAGGTCGTGATCTCACGGTTTGTGAGTTGGAGCCCTACATGGGGCTCACTGCTGTCAGTGCGGAGCCCATTTCAGATCCTCTGTCTCCCTCTTTCTCTGCCCCTGAGCCCTCTCAAAAATAAATAACATACTTTTATGGCTCCTCAGTGTCCCTCAAATAAAGAGCAATTTTAATGTGTCTTTTAACTCTAAAATCTGGCCCTCACGCATCTTTCTAACCCTACTTCCCACTGTGTGGCCAGACACCAAATATTCCTGCTTTATAGTCAGGATTCACCTAAGAGTCTCGTGTTCTTGAAGTCTTTGTACCATGGACACGTACCTACAGAAACCAGCTTTAAAGCAGAATTCTGGAAGGGCAAGGGAGGGGATGCCTCGTGGAAATGAAGCCGGTGACTTCCAGGCCAAGCTGTATAACAAGGACACAGCATCTGTCCGGCTCTCCCTTGGGGTGCTTGCTCTTGGGTCCCAGCTGCCAGACCGCGAGGAAGCCCAGGTCGCATGGAGAGGCCACGGCGGGGGTCCCACCCCGCAGTCCCAGTCAGGCCCTCAGCTGACAGCCAGCACCAGTTGTCACACGCGTGAGTGAAGGAGCCCTCAAACGATTCTCTTACCCTGCAAGCCTTCCAGTTGGGGCCCAGTCCTTACGGAGCAGAGATAAAGAGGTGCATCCTCTGTGGCCTACATTCCTGACCCACAGGAACCAGGAGAGGTAATAAATGATAGTTGTTGCTTGAAGTCACCAAGATGTGGGGTAATTTGTTATGCGGCCATAGGTAATGAGTATAGTGCCGCTTCCCTGATTTTACCCACACCGGGTAACAGATTGGGGTATTGGTTAGTTACCAGCCAGTGAGGAAGTCTGTATACAAAGGTATCCCCAAAGGCCTTTTAAATAATAACCTTTATAGGAAAAAAGAGAATATTTGAATATCAACTAAGAAATGAGGGCTGTGTATGTGTGTGTGTGTGGTGTGCACATGTACGTGTATGTATGTAGTATCTTAAGCATAAATAAATTTAACAGGATAGAAATGCTAGTCACTAGAGGGGCGCCTGGGTGGTTCAGTCTCTTTTCTTTTTTCTTTCTTTTTTTTTAATCAAATGTATTTATTTATTTGGGGAGAAGGTAGAGGAGTGACAGACGGTGCGGGGGAAGGGCAGAGAGAGAGGAGAGAGAGAAAATCCCAGGTAGGGTCCACACTGTCAGTGCAGAGCCTGATGCGGGGCTTAAACTCACAAACCATGAGATCAAGACCTGAGCTGACATCAGACACTTAACCGACTGAGCCTCCCAGGCGCCCCGAGCATTTGACTCTTGATTTTGGCTCAGGTCCTGATCCCAGGGTCCTGGGATCCAACATTGTGCTGGACTCTGCCCTGAGTGTGGAGCCTGCTTAAGACTCTCTCTGCCTCCTTCTGCCCCTTTCCCCAGCTCACACTCTCTCTCGCTCTCTCAAATTAAAACAAAGAAAAAGAAAAAGAAAAGAAATGCCGGCCCCTGGGGTCCTGGTCGCAGCCATCACTTCCTCTGCTCTGCTCTGAGCCCCGGTGAGCATAGCCATGGAGGCGGGGAGAAGAAAGAAACACCTGGATGTAGATTTCTGTTATTTGCACTTGAGCTAGTCCTCTGGTGTGTCCTATGGGATTCTTTTCTCCAGGCTATTTGGTGCAGCATCGGTTGCTTCTTGTTTAAGGATCTTAGTACTGTTTTCAGATCTGTTTCCATGTCTGCAAGGATGATTGCTCAACTTGGCCTCAAGTTGCCCAGCTGTGTCTGCTGAGTTGAATGCCGACCTGCTCCATCCGAGGCCCGACTTACTCTCCACGTGGACCTGGTGTCATAGCGTGGATGTGCCCCCATTTTTTTGGTTTTAAGTTTTCTCATCTAATTCCTCGGTTGATTTTCAATGACTTGAGTCAACAAATCATATATTGCGTGGCTTTTCCATGCAACAGCCGATGCTCAGTGTGCTCTTGCCGCCTTTTCTTGCTTCTCTTCCCGCTTCTCTGACTGAGGGTTGCTGGCCAATGCAGGCGGTGCCCGCTATGCTTCTGGCTAGGAGCCCTCCTTATCCCTGTGGGTCAGAGCGACAGAAAAGGTCATGGTTAAAACCAAACGTGGGAGGGTCAGAGTATAGCTGAGAGTTAGCTAATATCCACTTTAGAGCCTGGATGTTGAATTTATTAGTGGTGGGACTGGGAGCAAACATAAAAATAATGCCTGTTTTCTCATACATATTATAATTAGGGTTATGTCCAATGTGGGGGGATTCCAATTAGCTTCGGGCAAGACAATGAGACCTGCCATGAAGACCTGACTTTGCAAGAGCCAGCAGGCTGACGGGCTCATCTGCCTCCCCACCCGTGCCCTGAAGCCCGCCAGGACCGATGCATCATCACCGAGTGGCATAAAAGAACACCAAAGAAACGGCTCCTGCCTGGATGTGGGTCTTATTTTCCAGGCTAATGGGTTTTCCAGGAAGAAAGCTCCTTGGTGGTTTGGCTCCGACGCTCTTGGGGCTGCAAAAACTGAGCCTGGGCTCGGGGGTCCCGCAGAACCGTGATCGAACCCTGCTCCTTCCACCCATCGCTTGTTCGTGGACGAGTCCCTGGACATTTCTGAGCCTCCGTTTGCTCGCTCTCAGATGAGCATAATCGCACCTGCCCCGGAGGACTCCGCGAGGACGCAGTGATGTCACGCTGATGGAACGCGCAGCTGAGCGCGTGCTGCGTGCACCAGGGCTGGTCGCCGTCATTAATCCTCCACTGTCAGACAGACAAGAGCAAACCAGACAATGCTCTTCAGCCTTCTCATTTTACAAGCAAGGCCGCCGAGGGCCAGGAAGATGAGAAGACGTGCTCGAGGTCACATAACAGGAGTGGAATTGGGTAATCGCGCCCGGGGCTTCCCCCAAACCCGGAGATGAAATAGATGGATGAAAAGGTTTATAGGTGTCTGATAACAGATGTACTTTAAGAAGCTGTTTTGAATGTGGCAAAATACACTCGACATGAAAAGTACCATTTTTATCAATACAAATTTTTTTAATGTCTATTCATTTTTGAGAGAGAGGGAGAGAGAGAGAGAGAGAGAGAGAGAGAGAGAGAGAGAGGGAGAGAAACAGAGTGCAAGCAAGGGAGGGGCAGAGAGAGGAAGACACAGAATCTGAAGCAGGCCCTGAGCTGTCAGCACAGAGCCCAATGCGGGGCTCCGACCCACAAACCATGAGATTGTGACCTGAACTGACCCCAGATGCTTAACTGACTGAGCCACCCAGGCGCCCCTGATTAGGATACTTTTGAAGCAGAAAAAAGGATTTTGAATTGGGAACATACACTTCCAGTTATGACATAAAGTCTCAAAGTCTCCTTCTTACCTTCAACTATGAGCGGAGCATTGCATTATTTTCAGTAGATTTTAATCAGGAACACTGTTCATTTTGGAGCTGGGGGGTGCGGTTTTCTGCTCCCCAGCCCTGGGCTGTGCTTCCTCATCAGTCTGTGAACCATTCTCTACAGCTCTCTCTGGGGTTGTTAGGAATTTTTCAGTCATTTCCCCTTTACATTTCAATTGCTCATTAGGGGCACCTGGGTGGCTTGGTCAGTAAGCATCAGACTTCGGCTCAGGTGAGGATCTCACAGTTGGTGAGTTTGAGCCCAGTGTCGAGCTCTGTGCTGACAGCTTGGAGCCTGGAGCCTGTTTCGGATTCTGTGTCTCCCTCTCTCTCTGTCCCTGCCCTGCTCACACTCTCTTCTCTCTCTTTCTCTCCTTCAAAAAGAAATAAACATTAAAAAAAATTCAGTTGCTCATTAAATACTACTGAATTCTGTCATGATAGTATTAATAAGAAAAATAGCTTTTTTTTTAAATGGTTATTTTTGAGAGAGAGAGAGAATATGAGCAGGGGAGGAGCAGAGAGAGAGGGAGACAGAATCGGAAGCAGACTCCAGGCTCTGAGCTGTCAGCACAGAGCCAGACACGGGGCTCGAACCCATGAACCTCGAGATCATGACCTGAGCTGAAGTTGGAGTTTTCACCGACTGAGCCCCCCAGGCGCCCCAATAAGAACAAAAGCCTAATTAGGAGCATGCACACGTGCCAGCACTTCCAATCTAATTTATCTCCACCACAACTCTGTAAAATAATTGTTATCACCGTATGATGTGGAAACTGAGGCATCTCGAGGGTACAGCGACTTGCCCAGCCCACAGGCCGGGAGCCGAGAGCTGGATACTAGACCCAGCACCCATGGCGGGGCGTGCTCTGCACACATCCTCTGGGGAAGGGCGTTTCCAGGCCGTCTGCGGTCCTGCTGGGCAGGTCGGCTGCGTTCTAAAGACATTCAAAATTGGAGCCATGGGTTGGAAATAACATTATGATGACTTCATTTATTTATTTAAATGTGTTTTCTTTTTTTTCATTATTTTTTAAAAGTTTGTTTATTTTGAGAGAGAAAGAGCATGAGCAGGGCAGGGGCAGAGAGAGAAGGAGGGAGAGAGAGTCCCAAGCAGGCTCCATGCTGTCGGTGAGGAGCCCCATGCAGGGCCTGAACCAAGAACCATGAGATCATGCCCTGAGCTGAAACCAAGAGTCAGAAACTGAAAAACTGACCCACCCAGGAGCCCCCCGAAGACATTAAATATGAGCCAGTAAGAATTATAATTGCTTTAGTAGCTAAAAATTGTCATACTAATGCAAAATATTTTTTTTACTTTTTACTGATTAAAAAACTCGATTTTTAAATAATTTGTGCTAAAATGCACATAACAATTGCCATTTTAACCATTTTACTTTTTAATTTCGATGTTCATTTGTTAGACTATTTCAACCATTTTGAAGGGTATAATTCAGCAGTATTAATTACAATCGCAACATTGCGTAAGCATCACCGCGACCTAATTCCACGGCTTTTCACACCCAAACAGAAGCTCTGTGCCCGTGAAGCAACAGCCCCCAGCCTGTTCACCTCCAATTCCTTTTTCATTTCTAAGAATTGGCCTCTTCTAGATGTTTTCACACAAGTGGGATGACACAGTATTTGCTCTTTGATGTCTGGCTTATTCCCCCTACGTGATGTCTTCACAGTCCCTCCATGCTGTCACTTGTGTCCCAACTGCATCCATTGTGTGGAGAGACCACCGTTTGTTTATCCGGTTGTTTCCACCTTTTGGCTCCTGTGAACAATGCTGCTGTTGAACATGGTCAACAAGTTTCTGTCTGAGTCTTTGTTTTCAGTTCTTTGGGCCCATGCCTAGGAGTGGAATTGCTGGGCCATAGGGTAATTCTATATTTAACTTTTAGAGAAATTCCTGTTTGCTATGGAAACAAACAGATTTTAAAAAAGGGGATAAAACTGCAATTGCATGGAGTCTATTTCATTGCTATGATTAACAACCGAACTGGGGCGCCTGGGTGGCTCAGTTGGTTAAGCGTCTGACTTGGGTTCGGGTCATGATCTCCTGGTTTTGTTAGTTCGAGCCCCTTGTCAGGCTCTGTGCTGATCATGTGGAGCCTGGTTGGAATTCTCTCTCTCCCAGTTTCTCTGCCTCTCCCCAAATAAATAAATAAATATTAAACAAATAATCAATCAAAACAATTCCATGTGTGGTTTGGAATGGCAATGATATTCTTGATGATGTATTTATGAAAAATTTTTTGAAATATTATTATTATTGTTTTTAAAGTAGGCTTCACACCCAATATGGGGCTTGAACTCACGATCTTGGGATCAAGCGTTGCATGCTTTCTCAACTGAGCCACTCAGCAGCCCTTGATGATGAATTTTTAATTTGATAATGCAAAGATAAGAAATAGTTGGATTGTTATGAAAATTGTATTAAAAATTCAGCCTTATTAGAGTGAATCTGTGTTTTTATTCTAAGAATCAGAATATCTCCATTCTTGAGGTGATGTTTGAAATAGGGTGTGGAAAAATGGTCCTGTCTGCCTCAGCGGTTCTGTACGAGACCCTGGGACCTAGGCAAGGGGGCTTTAAGCTTTGTTAATTTATATTTTGAGAGAGAGGAACAGAGAGAGAGAGAATCCCAAGCAGGGCCTGCACTGTCAGAACAGAACCTCACATGGGTCTCGATCTCACGAACCTGTGAGATGATGACCTGAGCTGAAGTCAGGAGTCAGATGCTTAACCGACTGAGTCCCCCTAGGCGCCCCAAGGAGGCTTTAGGACTGGGAGACCAGGACCTGGGAGGGGAGGGCACAGGTCCAGGCGGGTGGAGTCCGGAAGAAAGAAAGGGCACCTCCAAGGCAGTCACTGGCGGCTTCCGTGTGATGTTCCTCTTTGGTTAGCAGCAGGCTGCACGCGAATCAGAGACGTTCAGAGGGGCAGGTGATCTGGAGTCTGAGAAAGCAGAGCGGTCATGAACGTCCCAGGTCCCACTGCTGAAGGCACCTCGGAGCAGTCTTGGCAAAACCAGGTGGGCGGACGGCTCCTCGAATTTCTCTTTTCCTCTGAAACATCACAGCAAAGCTTTGTTCTTGTTGTTCAGTTTCGAGCCCTTTCTTCTGCCTGTGATGACTGAGTGCGTGGGTGGGGGTGGGGGTGGGGGGCCAGGTCTCTGGGGGGCCAGGGAGGACGCAGCGGTAACTTTGGAAATGGCCTCCTGGGTGTTTGGATGACTGTCTGCCCTGAATCACCCACAGCAGGTCATGTTAGACTGAAATGCCCTCAGCAAAAGGGTAAGAAGGTGACACTGATTAAAATCACTCATAAAGCACACCGATGAGTGCATTTTCGCACCAGTCCTTTTCTAGGCGTACCTTGAGAGGAAGAGGAAGAGATCTTGTAGAGTGGCTACCTCAGGGGAAGGCTGTGTCGTCAGTTTTCCTCAGAGCCCAGTCTGGTCCCCACACAGGTCCTCTGCTGTGGGCATCGTGTCTAAAAGGGGAGGCCTCTGTGGAGACAAATGGGAGTCTTTCCTCGAGGGTTAGCTCCGTGTTGTAAGTTTCCTGTCCACCGAGTCCCTGGCCTGTATCCGCACTCATGGCAACCTGCGGTGGGGGCCCAGAGCAGGCGGGCAATTTCCAGGGCTTTCGGGTCTTGGTTCCTCCCACCAACTCTCTTTTGTCACCATTCAGACTCTGGCACATCACTGGATTGTCTCTCAGGCTTGCAAGTCTCAGTCAGGGTATAGCATTTAAGCAGATGGTTGGTATTTTCTTTTCTTTTCCTTTTCTTTCCTTTTCTTTTCTTTTTTCTTTTCTTTTCTTTTCTTTTCTTTTCTTTTCTTTTCTTTTCTTTTCTTTTCTTTTCTTTTTTCTTTTCTTTTCTTTTCTTTTCTTTTCTTTTCTTTTCTTTTCTTTTCTTTTCTTTTCTTTGAGAGACAGAAAGTGTGAGCATGGAAGGGTCAGATAGAGAGGGAGACACAAACTCCGAAGCAGGCTCCAGGCTCTGAGCTGTCAGCACAGACACGAACCCACGAACCATGAGATCATGATCTGAGCTGAAGCCGGACGCTTAACCGACTGAGCCACCCAGGTGTCCCCAGATGGTCGATATTTTTTTTTCCTTTCCTTTTCTTTTTCTTTTTTTTTTTTTTTTTTTTTTTTTTTTTTGAGAGACAGAGAGACAGCGTGAGCTGGGGAGGGTCAGAGAGAGAGGGAGACACAGAATCCAAAGCAGGCTCCAGCTGCCTGACAGCTCAGAGCCTGACGTGGGACTTGAACCCATGAACCATGAGATCATGACCTGAGCCGAAGCCAGATGCTTAACTAACTGAGCCACCCAGGTGCCCCCAGATGGTGGATATTTTTAAGGAAAATATCTTATTTCTTTAACTTCATAAATCATTTACTTTACATTACTGTTGACCCCTGGACATGCTTCGGCCCATGAGGGGTGGGTGTATCTGTCCTTCACTGCCATTTTCCACCAGGGCTAGCCATTTTCCCAATGGCCCCTGACTCAGAAGTTCTCTCTTTCTCTTGTTCCCAGCTGCCATCTTGGACAATTGTAACATCATGTTGATAATAAACTGGTTCCATCATTCATTCAATGGTGAAATGATTGAGCAGCTACTTCTCTTGGCTACTAGTGTTAAAATAAAATACAAAATGGAAACCGGACCTGGAAATTCCCTGACAAAACCGGTTAAGCCGTGTAAGCAAATTTAGCTTGTCCTGCAATACAGGGCACATGAGGTTGGGTCCCTTCTTGTAAACCCCTCTAAAAATCATAAATCAAACTGTAGCTGTTTTCCAAAACTGGCACAAGACAACCACTTTTACCAATACTCATCATTAGGGAAAACTTCAGTGCTATAACAAGTCATGGCAAAAACTAAACAGCCTCCGACCGTCCACTGCGTAAATGGTCCTAGGATCCACTCCACTGAGCTACGTCCCACTGTTGGTTTGAAAGCTCCCGGTTCTCCAACTATTTTTATACGTACACTAGGCTCTCGCTATTTACAGTTTTATCGATCTGACGGCGTTCATTTTGCTATTTCTGGATTATTGACAGCAGGAATAGAAATAATGTTACGATGAGTAATAAAGATAAGAAACCATCCATTTGTCATGCATTACATTTGGGTTGTGTGCTTCCAACCTGAGCTGCGGGAAGCCCTTACTCATCCCGGCTGCATCTGTGTAAAGCCAGGGTACAGAAGGTAAGGACTGTGCACAGGATAAGTACTCAACACTGGGAAAAACACTGGGAAATGTTTCTTTTTTTTTTAATGTTTATTTTTAAGAGAGAGAGAGAGAGAGAGAGAGAGCGAGCATGAAGAGCAGAGGGGCAGAGAGAGAGGGAGATACAGAATCCGAAAAGCAGGCTTCAGGCTTTGAGTGGTCAGCGGGGGTTGAACTCACAAACCATGAGATCATGACCTGAGCCGAAGTTGGACGCTTAACCAGCTGAGCCACCCAGGCACTCCTGGAAAATGTTTCATAAGTTGACTCAAATACTCCATAAAAGATGCTATTCATCTCTCAGATATGGTTACTCAGAGATGATTCCATAAAACCACAGAATTTTAAATAAGATTATCCCAGGGGCGCCCCGGTGGCTCAGTCAGTTAATTGTCCAAACTCTTGGTTTTGGCTCAGGTCACGATCTCATGGTTCCTGGGTTTGAGCCTCGCATCAGGTTCTGCATTGACAGTGCTAAGCCTGCTTGGGAATCTCTCTCTCTCTCCCTCTTTCTCAAAATAAATAAATAAATATGGAGTGGCTGGGTGGCTCCATTGGTTAAGTGTCCGACTTCGGCTCAGGTCATGATCTCACAGTTCATGAGTTTGAGCCCCATGTCAGGCTCTGTGCTGACAACTCAGAGCCTGGAACCTACTTTGGATTCTGTGTCTCCCTCTCTCTCTGCCCCTACCACACTTGCACTCTGTCTCTCTCTCTCTCTCAAAAGTAAACAAACATTAAAAATAAATAATTAACAAACTTAAAAAAAATGATTATTCTAAAATTATCCGGGTGGGAACATTACCAATTATAACATTGATTTCCCTGTTTTGATCTCATAACTCAGGTCCGGGATCAGGGGCAGATCAGGGCCTGCGTTTCCCCAGTGGAGTCGGTGTGGAACTGGTTGATTTACACAAGCGATGACCACCTGTCCTTCCATCCTCCATGTGGGGGCCTTGGTCACATGGTGGGGAGGAGGGTGCCCCTTTTTCCTCTTCAGCTGACCTGATGTTAAGGTCCTGGTATGGGGAGGCTGTTGGCCGTGTAAGAAGGGCATGAAGGGGCATCTGGGTGGCGTAGTCAGTTAAGCGTCTGACTTTGGCTCAGGTCATGATCTCACCGTTCATGGGTTCAGGTCCCGCATCAGGCTCTGTGCTGCCAGCTAGCTCAGAGCCTGGAGCCTGCTTCAGATTCTGAGCTTCCCTCTCTCTCTGCCTCTCCCCTGCTCACACTCTCTCTCTCAAAATAAATAAATAAATAAATAAATAAAAAGAAGGGCACGAGCTCAGGGTTAAAGTTACTTACTTTTTACACACAAGAGACAATCTGTCTGGTGGTTAAATGAATAGCGCCCTGCGGTGACTCACCCAGCCCCTGCTCCTGTTGTCTTTGGATTGCTATGAGGCTTCTTGCAGATGGTTCCTTACCCTCTGCGGCAGGACTAGTTCACCCTCGGTCCGCACCTGTCCGGTGTCTGCGCGGATGAGGGACTGCTGCCCGAGTTCTGCCCCCACTTCGAAGTCTGCTAAGAACTGAACTTCTTGTGCTTGCTTTTTCCTTGGGAGCTATCAATATCACCAGCCAACTTTGGGTATAGATGTCAGGTTATGTGCCAACTTCATGAGGCAGTTTCTTTCTGTTGATTACCTTTGTGTGTTTGCTTTTATTTTATTTATTTCAAAAATATTTGTTTATTCTTGAGAGACAGAGAGACACATACACACACACAGAGGGACCAGGGGAGGGCCAGAGAGAGAGGGAAACACAGAATCCGAAGCAGGCTCCAGGCTCTACACTGTCAGAACACAGCCTGATGCAGGGCTCAAACCCACAAATAATAAGATCATGACCTGAGCTGAAGTCAGACGCTTAACTGACTGACCCACCCAGGCGCCTCACGTTTGTGTGTTTAACTTGGAGCCCACTGTGCTGGTAAACAGGCTGTTTTGGGGGACGACATCACATTCTTTCACTTTAAAAAATTTTTTTAATGTTTATTCATTTTTGAGAGACAGAGAGAAAGAGACAGAGTGTGAGCAGGGTAGAAATAGAGAGCAGGAGACACAGAATCCGAAGCAGAATCCGAAGCAGGCTCCAGGCTTTGAGCTGTCAGCACAGAGCCCAATGTGGGGCTCGAACTCACAGACCATGAGATCATGACCTGAGCTAAAGTCAGATGCCTAACCAACTGAACCACCCCGGGACCCCTCTTTCACTTTTTTTAATGCTTACTTTTGAGAGAGGGATAACTCGAGTGGGGGAGGGGTAGACAGAGAGGGGGACAGAGGATCCGAAGCGGGCCCTTTGCTGACAGCAGCTAGTCCAATGTGGGGCTTGAACTCATGAACCAGGAGACCAAAGTTGGACGTCCAACCCACTGAGCTACCCAGGCGCCCCACCGCATTCTTTCACTCAACATCTGTGTGTTCTCACCAGCTGTTTGGAACCCTCTAAATTTTTACAAATGGGGGAATCCCAAACTACCGAACAGCATATTCTTGCTTCCGACTCGCCACTGGCTCCGGGAGAAAGTTGCCTGCAAGGACGTGTGCACCCCAGTTCACGGGGCCGAGGGGCGGGGCCATCCCAGGGCAAATGCAGCAGATGGAACCGTACTTCCCCGTGCGGCGTCTCGTGGTTCCAGAAGGGCCTCCAGCATCTCTGATGTGGCATTCTCTTTTCCATGCTGGCCACAGCTCCGATTGTGGCCTCTGCCTCGCTGAGTTCCGTCTGTCATAAGCCGGAACCCACCGCACAACTGTCTTTGCCACCTTAACTCCTCCCTCCTTCCCTCCTCCTGCCAAATCCCACCCCTCCTCTTTAGTCGCCTCCTGTCCCTGAGGCTGTTCCCACTGTGGTCCCAACGGGCTCATCACTTCACAACTACGGCCTCTTGCCTTCCTTGGCTTCCCTCCGCCCTACTTACTCAGCCCTTCAGTGGATTTCTTTCTGTTCCTCCGTGGTTTGTTGCAGAGATTTCTCTTTCTGTCACTTCTGTTTATACATAGTCAGTTCAATGACTATGTTCAACACTAATGGGGAGCGAGGTGGCATGAATTATTTCAGAAGAATTTACGTTTGCCTCTGGCATGCATTTCTGCACTCACATATGAGTTTGGGGGTGTCTGATAGTCTGGGAATTCACATGTCCGACTTGGTGATGGAACCAAAGTATAAAATGCCTCCGGAGGAGCCGGGGAGTTAGCATTTTGGTTCCTCTGGCCCCTGAAATCTTCTTTGGCTCTCAAGTCCGTGAGGCAGTGGAAAAGCATCACTTCCCATATAGTTGGCTTGTTCTGGACCCAGGAGAGCCTTACCAGTCCCTCCAGGGTGTCTGTCTCAGCTGTTTGGTACATACTGTCTCTGTCAAAGGGGGGGCGGGGCAGGTAGGTAATCGAGAGGCTGACTTGGAGGAATATGATCAGGGCCCGTGTCCTTATCTAGTGAAGAAAAAGTCCTTAATTGTATGACTTTGCCAAATGAACATTCATTAAATATATCTGCTTATCAGCGCACACACACATTTAAATGGTCTGATTGTTTTGAAAAATTGTCCTTGCTGTCTTTGTTGTAAAATACGTAAGCAACGTGACGTGCAATTGGAAATATTAACTGGCTTTAAACTGGCAGGGTCCTTTCACGTAGAGGTGCCAACGCATTCAGGGTGGCTTGCTGGGCAGAGGTTTGAGGCCCCAACCACACCATGAGAAATATTTAAAGTTCGCTGATGCGTTACACAAACACTCTAACCTCCGACTTGACTCGGTCGGCCACGACATCTGTCACCTCGGTCTCTGCCCCTGCCAAAACGGAGGGGGCGTGGCCTGTTTCAGAACAAACCTGCCAGCCGTCTGTCTCCTAATCCTAGGGTGAAACAGGACTTGACAAAGTTTCCGAAGGTTTTAATTTGCAAAGCATTTCAGGAGACTACACTCCAAACCTAGCTGGGGTGCTAACGAGAAGGAAGCCCACCACCACGTGTGATTTCCTGAAAGTGAACTCAAAGCACGCGTGTGTGCCAACGGCACGCTGGTGAAAAGCCGTCATTGTCCCAGGGCGCACCCCCCTCCCCCCCCTTGCCAAGCAAGGCCCAGGATCCTTGCAATGGCTTCTGGGATCATTTTGCCAGCTCTCCTCCCCCAGCTTGACCATCCTCTCCAACCCACAGTTTAGCGTGAGCCTTGCCTGGGAAGGCGCTCCACCCATCCTGGACTACTAGGCAAGATTCTGGGATGGCAGAACTGAACTTGACTGACCCCATACAACTTCTTTGCTGTCCATTGAACCGTCCTACGTGTCTGTGGTTGCTGAGATAGTATAAAGATTACATTTGGGAGCCTTGGGGGCCTAGAGAGGTCAGAGCTGAGGAAGACAGGGGAGAAATGTGTGAAAAAAAATTTAATTCCTTGGCTCTGAAGTGGGGTCAGGAATTGAAAGGTCGTAATGGTGATGGGGCCACACAGGGCCAGGAGATTGACGCCTATAAATGTTGACTAGTTCTTTCAACAAGTATTTGTTTAGCACCATCTTGTTGTTAAACATTGTGCTAGGCACAATAGTGGAATTGGGGTTCAATTTTAAACGTTCTTACGCAGGAGAATAATGTAGGGAAGTTGTCAAGAATATGGATTCCCAGGATTCCAGGCAGTCCGATTTCTTAGGTGTGCCTGGAGACGGGAGGCTGCATTGTTAACAGGCATCTCAGGTGATTTTAATGCAGATAGTGCCAGGATTGGTTCAAAAACAAAACAAAACACCTGTCCAACTAACCTAATGCTTGGGAGTCTGCTAATTGCCCAGAGAGGATTTCTATGTTCATCCAGCTCGTGTGTATTTAGCTTGTCTTGACTACACCAGGTGTGGCCAGTCACAGTGCTGCTCTGTGAAAAATTAAAGCTGAAACAGCACACCCATGGCCTCAGATTCTGGAAAGCAATGCTAGGTTGGGGGACCACACTTTGGACATTGGGTCCTCGCCCCACGGCTTATGCGGCACAAAGAAGGAGCCTTAGATTACCTAGGATGACTTCCCACCAAGACAAGGCTGAGATCACGGGAGGAATTTCATTCTTTTTTGTTTCGTGCTGATGGCTCAACTACACGGTCCCACTTTGTCAAGTATTTTCCTCATTCTTTTTGATTCATGACATCCACCTTCTGTCCTAGAATCACCCATCTTCCTGAGGTCTGAAGGAAGACCCAGGAGTAATCATTAAGAATGGTTCTTTGGAAGAGATCCTGGGTGGCTCAGTCTGTTGGGCCTCTGACTCTTGATTTTGGCTCAGGTCATGACCTCAGAATCATAGGATCGAGCTCCTCATAGGGCTCTAGGCTAGGCTGGACGAGGAACCTGCCTGGGATTCTCTCTCTTCCTCTCCCTCTGTCCCCACCCCACCCCCATCTTTCTCAAAAAAAAAAAAGTTCTTTGGATAGTCTGTTGAGTCTATGGTATTCTAATGCATGTTCAGAACATGATGTTTGGTAGGTAACATCACACAACGAGCTGACACTGACTATCTAGTTCTGTGTCATCTCCAGTGACCAGTGGTATCTGCCCAGGGTTGTGGACACTGGTTTGCCCTTGGAACATTTATGGGCTTTAGTAAAAATGCTGCCTATCTCTTGATGGATAAGGGCTTGAAGTCAAATCAAGTCTAACTGACCAATAGCTAGATCTGAACATGAAGTCCACCCTTTAAGTGTGGTTCTAAGTGTGACACAGGGTCTGAGGGCAGTCCTCCAGGGAAGTGGTGTAGGCCGTGACGTCTGCCACGTGATTTCTGAAACTTTTGACATTTATGTATCTCAGTATTGTCTCATGACATAAACTAAAACCTTAGCTTATGAAATCCTCCACTGGTATGTGGTCTGACACTAATTCCCCCATGCCACCTGAAGAGCGGTTTCCTAATGACTCTGTGCAATTCAGTTTGGACACTTGCTACGTGGAGTTAGTGTGGACCTGTAGGTGAAAGGGCAGGGTTCCCAACAAGATGGCCTCTGCCTCCACTTCCTATGCAGCTGCACGTGGGCTGACATGTGCTCAGTGAATGGATGGGTGGGTTTGCTCAGAAATATTTACTGATCAAGTCCACCATTCTGTGGAGAACTTGTATGGTGATTTCCTTTTCTTTCTCTCTCTCTCATGTTTGTTTATTTTGAGAGAGTGCTGGGGCGGAGGGGCAGAGAGAAAGAGGACAGAGAATCCAAAGTGTGCTCCGCACTGATAGCAGAGTGCCTGATGGGGCTGAACCTCATGAACTGTGAGATCATAATCTGAACTGAAGTCAGATTCTTAACTGACTGAGCCACCCAGGTACCCCTCTTTTTTATTTTTATGTTTTTATTTATTTTGAAGGAGGGGAGCAGAGAGAGAGAGAGAGGGAGAATTCCAAGCAGCCTCCATGCTGTCAGTGGGGAGCTTGACATAGGGCTCGACCTCATGAACCGGGAGATCATGACGTGAGCTGAAATCAAGAGTTGGGACGCTTAACCGACTGAGCCACGAGGCGCCCCAATTTCCTTTTCTTGCATCGACATGGCATTCTATGGTTTTCAGAGCTTCTTACATTGTCTGAGTCAGGCTTCTTTTATATTGCCTGCCCTACTCCCCAAAAAAGAATCTCAGGATTCAGACCAGGGGCCCTGGATGGAGCAGTGACTCTCAGGAATGGCCTTACATGTCAACATCTAAGAGCAGGGCAACGCTGCCTCAGAACCCGGATTCAGGCTGTTAGAATTGCATCATATCCTTTTTCATGCCGTGGATCCTTTAACAGTGTGAAGTCTGGATACCACTTCTCAGAATAATGTTAAACACCTTGCGTTTAAGGCAAGCCAATGAGAGTGCAATACAATGATTAAAACATTGACAAGGCAATCAAATTGGATGATAGCAATATATGTGACTCTTTACACATGAAATCACAAGGCAGTGGCTGTTCTAATAGCTACCATTCGGAGGTTGTGATGAGCAAAATGCCACTCTGAATATGTGCAGACACTGAAATGTAACATTAAAACATCCGTGATTTCTATTGGCTGCAGACACACGTACTGTTTTACGACCATTGGCTTGTGGCCAATGTTCATAATTGAAGGAAATTCTGCATTACAGTTAGAGATTTGTAAAAACAAAGATGTAATCCCTCCCCCCCTAACCAAGTTCATGGACTTTTGAGTTCTATTTTCCTTTGTTTGAAGTGCAGCTACAGAAGAGATTTTTCTGGGGGTGGGGTGGGGAAGTTCTGTTTACTGATCAACTGTTCTACCACAGAAGTCAACATCTGCAATGGACATGTATTATAGGTCTGTACAAAATGCTGTGAAAATTGTACTTTCTATTAACTTGCATCCCCATGTACATATACAGTCATACAAAAGCAATGGACAAATATGTGTACGTGGATTTTCTGGAATAATGTAAGTTTCATACACCCTCTTATTTATGGGCATGTGTAAATTATTTTATTTTATTTTTAAGTGTTTTTTAATGTTTGTTTTTGAGAGAGCGGGGGAGGGGCAGAGAGGGAGACAGAGGATGCAGGGCTTGAACCCACAGTGAGATTGTGACCTGAGCTGAAGTTGGATCCTTAACCAACTAAGCCACGCAGGTGCTTCAATTATCTTATTTAAAGAATGTTTATTTTTGAGAGAGAGAGAGAGAGAGAGAGAGAGAGAGAGAATCACAAGCAGGCTCCAGGGCTGTCAGCACAGAGCCCAATGTGGGATTTGAACTCACGAACTGTGAGATCATGAGTTGAGCCAAAACCAAGAGTGGAAAGCTTAACTAGCTGAGCTACCCAGGGCACCCCAAGTATGTGTGAATTATTCAAATAAAACAAAATTAAAAAACAACAACAACCCTGGCTAATGTCAGATCTGAGGATTCTTTTAAAATATCTATTGTGAAGAATACTCGTGTATTGTTTTAATGGGGTCAGCACATCCTAGTTAAACAAAATAACCCCAAAAATAGAAGAATAAAAAAAAAAGAAATGAACGGGTTGACTTCTGCTTTCTGGAGTCCGCATTCATCTCTCCCTTGTTGTCACTTAATCTGGATGGTGTGCGTCCCCCGGGGGGCTTTCGGAGGCTTCTTCCGATCTGGGTCTTTGCAGGTGATGCTACCACAGGACTGAGGGCAGAGCGGGAGCCAGCCCACTTGTCTGGGTGACATGCTGGGTCCCCCCCACCAGTTCTGGTCTGTCAGTGGTTTCTGACATTTCAATTACAGAGGCAGAGAGAAATCAGCATCTATACTTCTTGAGAATATTTCTCACTTAAATCCAGCAGGTCAAAGGTGGCATGATCTTTTCCATGAGGCTTGGCCTCTGAAGAGATGGTGGGTAAGTAGCTCTTCCCTGAAGTAACACCTTCTAGTCTAGGAAGCCTCAAGTCATTAGGAGTTGATAAGCTCATTAATTAACCAAGTCGTGGAAACTGCTTCTCACTCAGCGGGAGGGTGCTGTAGCAGGTGAGAGACAGCAAATCCATCAGCAGTGATGGTATCTAGAGGTAAGTGTGGCCACACGATGGGAAAAGTTTGGGGTGTCCAGCAACACCTAGATTATAGGCCCTTCAACACGGCCGCTGAAAAGCTCTCCCATGTCTGTGTCTGGGATGCTTTTCTTTTTTTCTTTTTGGTGAACTGGGGAACTGCCTGGTGAAAGGAGGTTAGGAAAGAAGTCTCTGGCCTAAAGACCCTGGAATATAGGTTCCTAAAAATACCTTCCTAAAATAGTTTAGTTAAAAATTTTTTTTAAATGTTTATTTATGTTTGAGGAAAGAGTGAGGAGACAGAGCATGAGCGGGGGAGGGACAGAAAGAGAGAGAGAGAGAGAGAGAGAGAGAGAGAGAGAGAGAGAGAGAGAGAGACACACACACAGAATCGGAAGCAGGCTCCAGGCTCCGAGCTGTCAGCACAGAGCCCCATGCAGGGCTCGAACTCATGGGCCGTGAGATCATGACTTGAGCTGAAGTCGGATGCTCATCTGACTGAGCCACCCGGGGGGCCCCAAATACTTTAAAAAATAGAAATAAAACTAAACAGCAGAGGAAAATTATAAAAAGTCAAATAACAGAAGGCAGCTGCTTACAAACTAACTCTTGATGCTCATTGAGTGCATCACGGAGGAACACGTTTCCTGTGAATGCTTAAGATCTTCAAAGAGCTGGGGCACCTGGGTGGCTCAGTTGGTTGAGCGTCCAGCTTTGGCTCAGGTCATGATCTCATGGTTCATGGGTTCGAGCCCCGCATCAGGCTCTGTGCTGACGGCTAGCTCAGAGCCTGGAGCCTGTCTTCAGAGTCTGTGTCTCCCTCTCTCTCTGACCCTCCCCTGCTCACGCTGTCTCTTCCCTCAAAAACCAAAAAACAGCAAAAATACCAACATTAAAAAAGAAAAGATCTTCAAGAGTTACTATACATGGCAGACACTGGCTCATTGTATACGTGGAGAGGTGTACTCCCGAATAAAGGACAGGGGCTGGGGGGGGAGAGCGACACACACTCTTCAGAAACATTGAGCAAATCCCTCCTTGAGACGCAGTCTTTGTGTGGGGAGGCCTTCTAGTTGTCTCAACCATGTTTTGGAACAAATTACATCGTGCATAAAGACACATTATACGCAGGGCAACTACTGAGCGGGGTCACTGACGGGGGCAGCCTGAGAATGTGCAGGAAAGATCCGATGGCAAGGACTTTTTCCAGGATGCGCCGGGGGGGACATCTAAGATATTTATGGTGACTCTTTTACTTATACTGCTTCGAGGACAATCCCTTCTTGTTCGTTCCTGAATCCTGGGTTTTGTCTTAACGTTTATAGAACTTCATGTTATTGTAGGAAGAAATGGAAACTGACAAGGGCCAATAACTCCCGGGAAGGGGGTACAGCCCAGAGACCTTTCTTTACGATGAATTATGGGCTGGACAAATGGAAAAACATCTGCCCAAACACCTGACCTTTAAGAGCCAACTTTCCTTTGCCCTCTGGGCCTTCGGAAGCTCAATGGTCACCAAGATTCATTTGTGGGTAGATGAAACGAGCATCAACCCATTATTTTTTAGGGAAGTGATGCGCACTTCACTGGCCCTCACAAACGTATAAAATGCACAATGCTGTAAAGGCTACTTATTACAACCCTCCAACAGTCCGAAGATTTCACGATGGACCAGATTTTTCTGTGTGCATGTGCAACTTCTTTCTAGTTATGTTTCTAAAAGCCCTGGTTGTATTCGGTTTTCCAGAAAATCTGTCAGGTCACAGCCCCAACGTGAACACTTACCCCAGAGAGCAGAGTTTTATCTAGGGTCGAAAACTTGCCATCTGGTTTTCTAGATACACGTTTGTTTTCAGTTCAAAGACAAAATAGAAAACTCTAGAGTGGAAAATGGTACCTTTTAGTTCACACTCTTTTAATCCCTCGGTCCCCATAAAATAAACATTCTACAGTGTAAGCAGTGGGAAATAATGTAAACTCTGCAGAAATGGAAAATAAATTAGTTTCTTTCAAACTTGGTGGAGGTCCTTTTACCGGACACTATAGTCTGTTGCAAACAGAATTCTTGAGCGAAGAATACATCTTTGGCCTACTTCCCCATTTCTCCCGCATTGTGTAACAGGCATAATTCAAATTCACTTTCTTCTCCGACGGCAGCAAGAAGGCAAAGAGGAGTCTGTGTTTTGGGAGCCTGGAAAACAAAACCATGGTCAGTGGCTTAAGAACAGCTCCCCACCGCGTGATGCCAAACTGTTAATATAGTTTTAAAAAGCCAGAGTCCAAAGAAAATCCACCCGCAGATAAAGGCTCCTCTTCACAAGCAGGGCTGGGAATCACTGTTTGGAATCATTTTATTTAAGAGCAGCGGTTCCACACCGCTCCATGACCCAGTGAGCTCAGTTGCTGCCGGCAGCGTTCTGAACCTCCTGAAAAGATGAGGCAGAAATTCTAAAATTCAGAATTTGGGCTCTACGGTCTCCAGGATCCTGCTGAGTGAGACTGCTCAGGATTTTAGATCAGGAATCCTGCCGCCTTGGATTTCAGTTTCTCTTTCATAGCAGGCACAGAAAGCAAGGTCTGAAAAATGCATTTAGGACGAGAATTTAAGGGGGAGAGCTTCTTATTGATGTTAAAACTTTGTTGTTTTCTCTGAAAGAATATTAAGCGTCCTGGACATTGTTGGAACCTGCAATCTTTTCGAAAGAGAAGTGATCAAACTCCATTTTAGAAAGGACAAACCAAACGAAACACCAAAGTTTCAGAAAGTATGTGTTCAGCATTTGCAGAAGAAGTGTTAATGCAAGCATTTGGCCTTTAATATACATTGCTACCCAGGAGAATTTATCTGCTGGGCTAGGGTTCACACTGGGCCAGAACACAGCGATTTGGCCTCCCATAGATGAGTGAGGGGTCTGGGGCCAGAAAGGATGCTTGCTTCGCCTCAGACAGTGATGAAGATAGGGGACCAGGAATTCAGAATAGTTCCCCTAGCACTTGATTCGAGTCAGGGAAGTAAACAGAAAACAGAAGCAATAATCGTTAACAAAAAGAAAACATTTTCGATGGTAGGAAGGGGGGTTTGCCGGGGCAGACCTCACCCCTCCGTTCAGGCAGGTGGCCGGCCTCATGTCAGTGGCTCTGGTGACCCTAGACCTAAGGCTTGGTGACTCATGTGGAGGAAAAGAGGGTCAGAGGGGGAGAGTGGGCTTAGTGCACTGGAAAGAACCCAAGGAGGGCAAGTCTGGAAAGATCTTCCAAACCTGCAGTGGGTGGTGGAAGACCAGTTGATCAGGCACCTTACCTTTGTTTGTTGTGGTTTTGTGTTGAAAGGGGCGTGGAGTGTGTGGTTCCATTTAAAAACAAAACAAAACAAAACAAAAAAACCTGCAGAAGTATAGAAGTCTGAGTACAGATTTTATAAAGTGGAAATGCAACAGCTACAGTGAGAGTTTAAAAAAGGAATCAGCTATTTAATGGCTATCCAGTTATTCTGAGGAAAAAACCATTTCAGAATTTTATGAAGACAGAATTATGAAATATTCTATCTTGGTATGGAACTGATAAGAAGCTAAAGAGAGCACAAGAAAATTTCTTTGAAAGGGAGTTAAGAACTTTCCAATTGCTTTTAAATTTTTTTAAATCTTTATTTATTTTTGAGAGAGAGAGAGACAGAGCATGAGTGGGGGAGAGAAAGAGAGAGAAGGAGACAGAGAATCTGAAGCAGGCTCCATCTGACCTTGTCCTTGGAGCATAAAGGTCATCAACAGTTTGAGTTGCTTCTTGAAAAGACAATTTCAAGACCAAAATTATGGAGCCCATGTGCTCCCCTAGGGAACCCTGGAAGCCTGTGGTTCACACAACAGCCCGACCACAGAGGGGCTGTAGGCAGCAACCATACTAGAGAATGTTTTATGATTATTAAAATCATTGAACATTTCTCCTGTAAAGGCACTTTAGACATGAAATGAGCTGGTATTACATCCTTTTTTGCATGTGCAGTTCAAGAAAAAACTTTTTGGGTAAATAACATGTAGAGCAGGACTAGAGTCAACCAGACAGGACAAAGCAAGGGAGCATCCAAATTCTTCAGTGAGTTCGAGCCTGCTTTGGATCCTCTGTCTCCCAATCTCTGTCCCTCCCCCACAGCTCTTTCCCAAAAATAAATAAATGTTAAAAAAACAAAACCCAAACCCAACCCTGAAGTCCAATCATCTTCAAACAAAAGACTGAACAGTAATGTGGCAGGATCGGGGTTACTGGGGACAAACAACTTATTTTAATTCCTTCTGTTTGGTGCCACCCAGAAGAATGAATCATGCCCTTCTTCTAACAACAGTGAAAAGCATCACAGGGAAGCCCTGGAAATGAGCGAGAACTCGGATTCTGGTGACTTCTTGGCATCTCTGTTCATATGAAATCTCACATGGTTTCCTAGACGGGGAGGTGAGCAGGAGAGGAGAGGAGAGGAAGCAGAAGGGACGAAAACAGTCATTAACAGAATACAGTCTCCTGTGTGCTATGCAACCGTCTACAACGCGGAGAGCACAGAGCTGTCTGGAGTCTGACCGCTCCAGGAGCAAAGTGACCACCAGACATTTCCGCTTCTGATGGTCTAATCTGTCTACACAGACCGTCATCCAAATGTTAACATTTTTGTTTCCTGCACCTTTAATCCCCTGCCTGTGAGGAGGGGTGGTCCCTGACCACGTACGTGTGAGGACGTGGGAACCAGAGAGTCTGTGTGCAGGGCCACCACACCGAGGAGCTCCTGGGAAGGAATGTTTGCTTTGTGCAGCGCTCTCTCCTGCGACACCAGATCCATTTCCCATTGTGCGAGCAGGGTCAAGTGATGGGTTCTGAGCCGCTGCCCACTGAGCGGAGAACGGGATTGGGCAGTTCACAGAGCAGAAAGGAGCCTTGGATGAGTGAGTGGGAAAACGACACTCAGTGAGAGAGTTCAGCGAGAGATCGCCCTATTATACTCGGGCGAAAAAGAATCTGGACTGAGTCAGAGCTTTTAAGACCCAAATAATTATCTTTTGTTACATAGAAATCACCCGGCGATCCCTAAATTATAGGCCTGTTCAAATAACTGGTTATCCTCTTCTAGAGCGGGCCACGGCTCGTTTGCCCAGTGACTGGGGCGCAAAGGGCATCCTTCCGTTTGGGCACAAAGGAGGGGATGAGACGGGGTAGGCAGGTCCTGGCGGGGTCCTGGCATGTGTCTTTCCTAGCGGGCCACCTCGAGCACGCTGCTGCTCTCCTGGGCCGGAGCTACGGCGGCGCCGAAACAGGCGTGGGGCCAGCACGGCGTGCGACAGGGGGTGGCCCAGTGACCCGTGGAAGGAGGGGCAGGCCCAAGCCGTGGGAAGATGGCTCTGCTGTCCTGGGGCTCAGGGCCACCCCTTGGCTAACCTTGTGGGCCGGTGCCTGCCTCCCACCCGGGCGAGGTGCTTGGCACAGTGCCTGGCTCACTGAGGTGATCTCCAGAGGCCAGCCTCCGGACCTCTAACACTTGCTCAAGCTTTAATAGAAGAATCTGGGGGCGCCAGGGTGGCTCGGTTGGCTAAGCGTCTGACTCTTGGTTTCGGCTCAGGCCGGGATCTCAGTTTGTGAGCTCGAGCCTGGCGTCAGGCTCTGTGCTGGCCGCGCGGCGCCCGCTTAGGATTCTCTGTCTCCCTTTCTCTCTGCCCTTGCCCTGCGCTCTCTCTGTGTCTCAAAATAAATAAATAAATAAACTTTTAAAAAATCTGGAGGAACGCTTGTTAGGGAACAAAGACCTAAGGATTTAAGTGTACATGACAGTCAAATGAAGGACGTGTCCCTTGGCATTACCGGAGTCTTAACCTCTAATTAAGGTATAATTGGGCTTTAATCACCTACTTGGGGAACAAGTGGAAACGGACCACGAGGCTGGAAAAATACTACCTGAGAGAGAGAAAAGAGTGAGACACACTTGTTCTGGAGAAGAGTGACAAATAGCAGAAATGTAGCATAATGGGTTCTTGACACGAAAGGGGAGATTAGTCAGGACAGGGGTTAATTTTCAGTGCAAGAGGAATGATATTGTTATTTTCCCAAGAACTAGCTGGGGAAACCCAAGACAGTCACATGCACCCACAGACACACAGTTGTACCCAAAGACCAAAATGACACCATTATCAAGGCTTCTTTGTGAAGTTAGTCTCCTTTAGTTTATTTTGTGGGGTTTTCTTCTTCAGAATGGACACTGATATGAAATGTGGTTATGCTTCAAACTAAACATAGTCCCTGCTCCTCAGTGAAAAACACATATGAACAACTCCAGACACCACATTCCCTGCCCCCAAACCCAACAATTCCGCGCCTTGTATTAATGTAATTTCATATTGGTGCAGTCCCTTACCTTCCTCACCACTGCCTTGGTCTTTAGTGTATTAGTAACAAAGACTCACAAAAGAGGAAAACAATCTCCCCCTGTTGACGACTGGTAGTGAAACCAACAAAAGTGAGAATCAGGTCAAGTCGGCTCCTGTGACAGGCCCACAGTCTGGGGGCTCAGTGGGTTAAGCTTCTGACCCTTGATCTTGGCTCAGGTCATGATCTCATGGTCCCATGAGAACCCATGTTGGGTTCTGCGCTGAGAGCACAGAGTCTGCTTGGGATTCTCTCTCTGCCCCTATCCTGCTCCCACGCTCTCTCTTTCTCTCTGTGGCTTAAGATAAATAAATAAACATTAGAAATAAAAAGGGAGGGACGCTGGGCTAAGGAACAGGAGCGAGTGGGGAGACGGAACTGGGGGTGTTGGGAAAAGGAATGTGGTCGGAGAATGTGGTGAGGTTTATATATGGGATGGAGAGAAGCAGCTTCCCAAGCCTTTACAACTGGGGACCAGAGTCTTCCCAGCAGCAGGATGAGGAGGGTGTTATTTCTCTTCAGGAAGGGAAGCCAGGACAGAAGCCAGCAGGTGGAGCTGCATGGGGTAGACGTGCGTAAGACCAACGGACCCCCACGGTGGGCTGCCTCCAGGGGCTCCAAGTCAAGCCCAGCCCTCTTAGGCCATGTGGACCACGAGCTGGCGAGGGTGTCCTTTCTAGGAGACCTGCATTAGACCCGTCTCATCTTCACGTACCTTTCCTGTGGGATAAGAGCCTAATCCTACTGTTGTGTCATTGTTGAGTGTTACGTGTTAAACTGTCCCCAAAAAGATATGCTGAAGTCCTGACCCCTAGGACCAAAGACAGTGACCTTCCTTGGAAATAAGGTCTTTGCAGATGTAGTCCAGTTAAGCTAGGCTCAATTGGGTGGGCCTGATTCAATGTGACCGGTGTCCCCACAAGGACACCCCCCTACAAAGACAGAGACACACAGAGAGAACGCTACAGCCGTGGAGGCAGAGATTGAAGTGATGTGGGTACAGCTGAGACACGTTCAGGGGGCTGGCACTGCCCCAGGACGGGAAGAGGCCAGGGAGGATTCTACCAGAGCCTTGGAGGAGACATGACTTGAATGACACCTTGACTTTGGACTTCTAGCCTCTGAAAGTGAGAGAAGAAATATATGTTGTTTTGAGCCATCCAGCTGTGCTATTCCGTTACGGCAGCCATAGGGAATGAATGCACCCAGATCCCTCTATCACATATATGTGGTAGGAAGGTAGTCATAATATGACTGAAGGCACAGCAGTGCCCGTCATCTGTGCTTTTGCTTTCCATGGGTTTAGTTCTCCAGTCAGCGTGGTTTGGAAGCAGATGATCCCCCTGGCAGAGTGTCAGAAGGTCAAGAGCAGCCTAAAGCTATGTCACGATGCCTATGTCAGTCCCTTCATCTCATCATGTAGCCGTTTTATCATCTCACATCAGCACATGAAGGAGGGGGAGTGCAGGACAATAAGGTATTTAGAGAGAGGGAGAGAGAAAGACCACATTCATAGAACTCTGATGATGGCGTCTTGTTCTAATTGTCCTGCTTTAATAGAAGTTGTTATTGTTAATCTCTTACTGTGCCTAATTTGTAAATTAAACTCCGTCACGTGCAGGGATGTATAAGAAACAACACAGCATGGGCAAGTATTTGGGACTGTGGTAGGTGTACGCTATGGGGCATGAATCTGCATGGACAGGGAGGGACACTGTATTCGTTTTAATTCTGGAGAGAGAATAATGAGTTTACAGGGTTCCTTTCTTTAATGGCAAGAGATGCCTTCAACAAACCTATATTCAGAGGCGACATGGTTTGATTTTCACTGGACTGGAGCCCATCTCCCTGCGTATCCGCATCCAGGAGTGACCCAAGTCACCGGCTCTTTTTAGGTAAGAATTCGTAGTAACCAAGTCAGGAAATTACCAATCATACTGCATTTTGTAGTAAATATTAGAAAAGCAAGACAAAATAAAGCCTAAAGATATCTGGGGCATGAAAGAAAGACAGCAGAGAGCACAGGGACCCACCTGCACCGGGCCGTCTGGAAGTCTGGCCCATTTAGAACAAGCCTTTAACTTGCTCTGTCTCCGTGTCAAGATCGATGTCGTAGAAGCAGGGCCGGGTCGGCAGTCCTGGCATGGTGCTCATCTAGAGGAGAAAACACAATATGACACGTTAGTGAACGCTGCAAAACGATTGCTCCGAACGGGGAACATCTAATGACATACATTAACTACATAATTCAATTCTGCCTCCTATATTAGGTCACCCGTATCTTCTTTAGATTCGCCATCTGCTATTTCATTCTTAGTTTAGGAAATGAAATAGAAAAGGCAGATGGTGGCTTCCTGAAAATGGAGACCATTTACCTCCCCCCACGGCCCCATGGCACATTGGAGCTCCAAGATTTTCAAATCATATCTCAAACAAAGTCGAGCCCCTCTGGCTGAAGGGGCCAGTGGGCGTGGGTGAAGGGGACAATGGCCTCCTTTTCCAAGACACATTTTTGTTCAATCAATGACTCTCGGAGGGCAGTGCCTCATCTCTAGACGGCAGTTCCTCTGGCCTACCATAGTAACAATAACTGACGTGTACCTCACAATAACTACTGTGCCCAAGGCACTCTTCTTTATCCACCCAGTGACCCTGGGACGTAGGTATTTCTATTATTTCCATGCTGCAAGGAAGGAAACCGAGGTTTACGGAGAAGTCACCTGCCCGAGGCCACAAGGGTAAGTGGCAAGATGGGAAACTGGGCTCTGTGCCTAGAACCTCAAGTTATTCATCTAACCACCACCACTCCCGCTGCAGTGCTCTGTGGTGGGTTACGGGGTGTATGTGGATGACTGAATTAAGTCCCCTCAGAGTAGGTACTAATTTCAGCCTCAATTTATTGATGGGACAGAGGACATTGAGGCACAAGCCATATGCTCAAGGACATGGACAAGGACAAGCAAGTTAGTGGTGGAGACAGGATGGAAACCTGGCCCGTGTTCCTTGCTATTTGGCTGGAGCGTGGCCAGATCTGCTCGTCAGAGTGTCCCTGGTTCATTGGTCCACTTGGGCCAGAAACCCTTGGTATCCTGGGGGAACCGGCTCTGATTCCCCCTGATGACTCACATACTAAAACATGGTCAAGGACCTAGATGGTGAGGCTCCTGGATGACTGCTCCTTATCGATTTTAGTATTCCCTGCTGGGCTTTATTTGTAGATTTTTCATAAAAAAGATGCTCATAAACAATGGTGCATGCAATCATTCAGAGCAAAGACACCTGGGACTGTGGTGAGCTTCATTCTTCTGAGGACTAAGTGCTGTGTCTTGCAAAACTCCTGCCTGGAGAACGTTCTAGTGAGATTAAGTGTGGCTAGCACTACAGCCAGGGTCTGTCCACTTCTCCCCGCCTATAACAGAGCTCAGCTCTCTCTCTTGCCATGTCCCTCTGCAATGACTCAGGATGTCCCCCTGCGCCAAGCACCCCCCCCCCACCATGCTGGCTGACTCCTGCTGCTCATACTGGGGTGTGTGGACCACTAGCATGGGCGTCACTGGGAGCTTGTTTGAAATCTCACACCTCAACCCAACTCAGGCCCACTGAATCAGAGTCTGCAACTTTACCAACTCGCAGGGGACTCATGTGCACGACACCATTTGCGAAAGGCCAGCTTAGACAACGTGGCCAAGGGAGCACTGGGAAGGGAGCTCCAAGGTAGAAGAGGTGAGGAGGAAGGGGACAGGAAAGCCTGATTCCCCCAAGGGCCTTCCTAACCACCTATTCCCTGAGAGTGTGGTGACCGGACCATGAAACCAGCTCTGTGTGTGGCTGAATGTGTCAACATGGCGATTTGGGGTGTGGCTGGCTCCTGGCTGGCCAACGCACAGGACTGTACTTTAAGCAGATCATGGGCTAAGAAGACTTCTGAGGGGGCACCTGGGTGGCTTCGTCTGTTGCGTCCGATTTTGGCTCACGTCATGATCTCAGGGTTTGGGAGTTCGAGCCCCATGTTGGGCTTGCCACTGTCAGCCCGTCAGAGCCCCCTTTGGACCCTCTGTCCCCCTCTCTCTACCCCTCCCTTGCTTGTACTTCCACAGTTTAAAAAAAAAAAAAGGCTTCTGAGTCCTGCCAGGAATATTGCTACATTTGTAACGTGTCTTAGAGATAACGTGCTGAGTTTTAAACAATGAACTACAAATAAAGTTTTGACACCCAGCTAGGAGGTGGGGGCTTCCTGTATTTTTAAAACCTAACTTATGTGGTTGATTACTTATCCTAGTTGACTTTCTGTTCCTCGTAGAGCAGTAACATTTTTCTCTGGTTACCATGGGGGCTGCGTGTATCTGAGGAAGCCTGGAAAGAGACCCACGAGGGGCGCCTGGGGGGCTCAGTTGGTTAAGCGTCCGGCTTCAGCTCAGGTCATGATCTCACGGTTCGTGGGTTCAAGCCTTGCGTTGGGCATGATCTAATGGTTCGTGGGTTCAAGCCTTGAGTGAGGCTCTGTGCTGACAGCTAGCTCAGACCCTGGAGCCTGCTTCAGATTCTGTATCTTCCCCCTCTCTCTCTGACCCTCCCCTGCTTGCACTGTCTCTCTGTCTCTCAGAAATAAGTAAAAAACATTAAAAAAAAGAAAAAAAGAGATCCATGTTTAACTGTTTTACCACCGGGACACCAAACAGAAAGGACATTGGTGGCAATTCTTCCTGCTTTCTTCCAGCTGCCTGCACACAGCTCACACCGGGCACTCCACAGCAGGGTTCCTGCCCACGCTGTGCCACGGGCATTTTTAGATGCCTTCATAATGTGTGTGGGGGGCCACGGATTTGGAAAAGAAAACCGAACCAGCGTATTTTTATAATTTAAGAAATTAATGATCAGGGGTGCCTAGGTGGCTCAGTTGGTTGAGCATCTGACTTGGGCTCAGGTCAGGATCTCACGGTTCGTGGGTTTGAGCCCCATATCCAGCTCTGTGCTGACAGCTCAGAACCTGGAGCCTGTCTTCGGATTCTGTGTCTCCGGCTCCCTCTGCCACTCCCCCACTTTGCTCTGAGTGTGTCTCTCTCAAAAACAAACAAACATTAAAAAAAAGAAATGAATGATCATATTCAGCCACAGTAATGGGCCCCTGTAGATGGAAGGCACCTCTGACAGCGAGAATATAAGAATGTTACCCAGATTTTGTTGTGTGAGGCAGGCCTAAATCCACACGAGGTGGGAAACCCCAGGGAACCCTGTGCAGCTAGGCCCATCGGACCAAAGCTACGGTGTCAGCTTCGCTTGTAGATAAAAACACAACTACTGCCTCTTTATGTTCTTCATACAGACATGAAAATTCAACTTGTCATCATTTACTTTTTTTTGTTTTAGAAAAGTGAGCTTTTAACTAGTTCTTTTTCTTTCTTTTTAAATATTTTTGGGAGAGCATAAGCAGGGAAGGGGCAGAGAGGAGGGACAGAGGATCCAAAGTGGGCTCTGTTGATAGGCTGACAGCAGTGACCCCAATGTGGGGCTCGAACTCCCAAACCATGAGATCATAATCTGAGCCAAAATTGGACGCTCAACCGACTAAGCCCCTCCTGATTAATTTTTTAAATTATTTTTTTTAAACGTTTATTGATCTTGAGATCTTGAGAGAGAAAAGCATGTGGGTGAGTGGTGGAGGGGCAGAGAGAGAGAGAGAGAGAGAGAGAGAGAGAGAGAGAGAGAGAATCCCAAGCAGGCCCTGCACTGTCGTCTCAAAGCCTGACGATGTGGGGCTCGATCTCATGAGCCGTGACATCATGACCTGAGCAGAAATAGAGTCGGAAGCTTAACCAACTGAGCCACCCAGGTGCCCTCACCATTAACATTTTTAGCAGATGCGAGACCAAGGCTGAGAAAGGCCCAAAGGGTTATTCTGTGTTTCCTGGAGCTGGTGGTAAATCACAGCAGGCAGCTTTTGGTCCCTCTGATTCTTTCAGAACAAAATCGGGAACTAAAAGTCGCCAAAATATTAAATGCTAGCAAGTGTGAAATGTGTTTCCTTAATTGTCAACCTCGCAAGTGGGGGGAAACGAAGTTCAGTCAGAAGACTCCCATGCTCCTTTCCAATGATGCAATCATCACGTCCAAGGATCGGCGTCACTTTTTGGGACCAGCAGACAAGAAAGCACATAGAATCTAAAGGGCCAAGGGACTCCCTGTCCTGGGGACAAAGAGCCATCCTAAAAATCTACTTTTAACAACTAAAGTTCTCCTACTGAGCAGACTCTGTATGGAATTATGTTAACAAGACCTGAAACATTCACATAAAATTCTCTCCCAATAAAAACCTTTGTTATCAAAGGAGTGTGGCCCCCAGACAAGAGTCACTACTGCACTATGGCAAAGAAAGAATTTGGACATCCCTTGGGCGTTGACCTCTGGCCCCACGCCTGGGGTCAGAGGTGATCTCTGTTGACTTTATTTGTGTGTCCTCTAAGAAGGGCCCCTGCTTAAAATAACAGGGGCGCCTCTAAATTGTACTTACTTGTCACGCTGCATTAATGGATTCTTTTACAAAGGCTGAAAATCATGGGTTTTTGCCCTTTATGACCCGAATTTTAACTGCAATGAATCTTCAAAATCTTTACTGATTTTGGGTTGAGCTTATTTTAGGGAAATGATGAGTTCTATGAATAGTCTTTAAAAACATACATTAAACCTAGTTAAAGAGAAAATATTCAACTACTTAAAAGGAGTCCTTGTAAGTAAAAGAACATTCTCAGCATGAATAGGAAAATTATTAAAAATTCTATTTTGTAAAGAGATAGGATCGTAATTTCTATTTAACCAAAATATCATTGTAGTTAATTTTGTTTTGCTGGGGAACATTTTTCTGGCTTCTTAAATCTTCTACTTTTTCAAACTAAATAAATTATCCAGTTTTTTTTTAGTAAGTATTTTTACTTATCGATATTTGTTCTTACAGTTGGTGACCTGAGGTAGAATCCTTTCTATACATTTCTTTGCTCCAAGAGATAATTGAACACAGTTGATTTTCTTTCTTATGAAAGAATAACTCAAGAATGTAAATTCTTTATTAAGCCAAAGTATTTTCTGAGTGGTAACTCTACTGTCCTTTGCTCCTCAGCCTTTGGCTAAGATCAAGTGGAAATACAGTCCCTGGGAATATAGGGCCTCAATAAATCCTTTTAATTTTTTATCTTTTTAAAGTAGGCTCCACGCCCAGCGTGGGGCTTGAACTCACGGCCCTGAGATCAAGACCCGAGCTGAAATCAAGAGGTCGATGCTTAACCAACCGAGCCACCCAGGTGCCCCAATAAATACTTTTTGGAATAGAGGAGTAAAAATGGAGGATAACTGGAGAATTAGGAAACCAAACTGAAGCCTTCTTGAGAATTGGGCTTTCTCTGTACTACCCTTATTCGGAAATAAACTATTCTAAGATAATGTGTGAGGAAAGGTGGCCACATATAATGTCCGGTGACTGAAAGAGGGACACAAAAAATCATTATAATGAAAATAGATATGGCGGCCACACTGGGATTTCCATTGGCCTCACTTAGAGGAGATGGATGTTCTGGGATTTTTTTTTTTCTGGGCAGTTAGGTAACATCTACCTGCACATTCAGAAGCTGATCTCCATTTAGTAGTTAGGGACACTCTGAGAGTAGGGTGTATGTGTGCCCTTAGCTTTCCCGGTGGCCTCTGGGGTCCTGTTCCTGTGGGAAGGGACACCCCGGTGACCAGGGCCTGGTTCCCACTTTAAGAGGGACAGACCAACAGAGCAGACCATTGGGATATTTGGACCAAGCCACTCTACTTTGTAGTTAAAAAACAAAATCCTTTTCAGTCTATAAAAAGAATGTATATAATAAATTCTTAACATCTGACTTAAGATATAAGCCACGCTCAGTGATGACGCCATCCCCACACCGCACTCACACGCTGTGCCCGTTGAGACAGCTCAGACCACTCTGGTTTATGTCAGAGGCCTTGAATAACAGAATGGGCACGCACTGTTATTTTTATCTTTTGTAAGGGAAGACTCTAATTTTCTCCTAGTTCTGGGAGGCTAGACCCTAGCTTTCTTCCCATTTTTAAAAAATGTGAAAAAAGTCTACTCAAGAAATGTTTTTAACATAAAAGTGAAAACCAGTAGGAGTAAAAGGCAAAGTCCTCCCTCATGCCCTTCCCAGAGGGGAGCTCTGGAAACAATTTCTTATGCCACCTCCTGGGTAACTTTCTCTTCCTGTTTAAGCGCTGGGTCTGTGTAAGGTATACGTATCTCATTCTGTACAGAAACCGGATAATTCTACATGTACAATCCTGAAATTGGATTTTCAGGGAGATTAACGCTTCACATAGGGAAGTGGGGTAGTTTTTACATTCTCTGGAGTGCATGAGGCAGGCAGAGATGTCATAACATTCTATGTGCAAAGGCTCTGGGCCTGCTCTTTGGAAGAGGAGAGATTGGGGGAGTTCAGTTAGAAAAAAACAAAGATAAAGGTGAAGCAGGAGGGTCTGACTGACCAGAGAGCCACACAGGAGCGTGAGCTAAATGACTAACAGTTTTGGGTTGAAAGATGTTGAGAAGTCTTCCCACACCCCATAATATTTTTCCTTTATCTGTTCTGATTGTAAGGACGGTATCACTTAGTTGGTTTCCTTCCTTCCTTCCTCTCCCTCTTTCTTTCTTCTTCTTCTTTTTTTTTTTTTTAAGTTTATTTATTTTGAGAGAGAGAGAGGGAGAAAGAGAGAACCCCAAGCAGGCTCCACACCCAGGGGAGAGCCCGACATGGGGCTCGATCTCATGGCCCATGAGATTATGACCTGAGCTGAAACCAAGAGTTGGAAGCTTAACCTACGGAGCCACTCAGCTGCCCCTACTTGGTCTGCTTTCAGCTGTGGTCGTCAGGACCGTCCTCACCGCCCTCACGCTGGCTGGCTGGCTGGGCAAGACAATGTCTTCCAGTTCCCATGCCTGGAAGCTCAGGGGTGGCACACCGAAGGCCTGGAGGGAGCCTGCAGCCCCCTGGTTCCTCTCTCTTGTCCTCGCGGTGTTGGCTTGCTTCATCATCGGGCTTCCTGCTCTGTGAGGGTGGCTCTAGATGAAAGGCGCATACCTCATGACATCCAGGCCAGTCCTTTCTTTCTTTTTTTTCTTTCCTCAATTCCCTTCTTTTATTTATCAATTTCTAAAGTAATAACTTGGTGCCCCGGCAACTCCAACGGCGCTTCCTATGCTTTGCGCTTTCCATGCGCGCCATGTGGCTCACTCACTTCCTACAGCCCCACGAGGCTGGGGTAGCGCCTTTCTCCCCATCTTGCACATCAGAAAAATGAGACATGGAAACGCATGATAATGTGCCTCAAATCACACAGCTCAGACCTGGGGGAGCCAGAACTCAAGTGCAGGGTGAGCTCCGGTGCTGACCTCAGAGCCCTGCGCCGCCCTTATTATATCACGGCGTGGAGTTCATTGCCTCTCGGTGGCAGCCCGTGCACTTGAACCGTAGAGGGGAAGAAGAATCTCGCCAAGACGGACGCTGTAGGAAACAACGCTGTGAACCAATGATGTGCTAAAAACCGATGCGTCCTATCCAGCTCCTGATTTCTCGGCTCTAGCATTCAGGTAAATAAATTCACGTGAATTTGTGAAGTAAACTCAGTTACTTTACAACTTCAGCCTGGATTCCTTTTAAACCGTATAATATTTATTTAAGGGCATGTTACACAGCTTCCACTTGAGGTAGTATCTTTCCGAATTACATCTTAAAAATCTGGTCATAGCACTTAGCAGTGAGTAAATTGTACCTTATGAGAGCTGAAAAAGTTTCTAAAAGGATACACATACAATAATACCCAGAGTTTTTTTTTTCTTAAAAATAACAGGTTTACAGTTTTTTAAAGATCAGCTGTGAGACATGGATTATTTAGTCCCCTCTGAAAGTGTAAATACTATTATTCACTGAAATAACTGAAAAGCCACATGAATTTTTACCTATAAATTTCAGGGATATTTTCAAGGAAAATATCCTATCACTATGTTTGGAATTTGCCCTGATAATTAATTTTAGCAGGTTGGCAAAATCTGAGATAGACAATTAGAAATCAATGCTACTGTTTTTTTCTTTTTCCTTAAAAAAAATCATTTTTGGATGAGCACAAACGTGGGGGGGGCAGAGAGAGAGAGGGACAGAGGATCCTAAGTGGGCTCTGTGCTGTCAGCACAGAGCCCAATGTGGGGCTCGAACGCAGGAACTGTGAGATCATGGCTTGAGCCAAAGTCAGATGCTCAATTGACTGAGCCACCCAGGTGACCCTGAATCCCACTGCTGATCAATGAGTCGGGTTTCTCTGTTACCTGCAGGCTTTGGTTTTATTCATTACCAAAAATGATACATGAAGGCCACGCCTCCAGAGGTATTAAATTGTTTGCATTATGTTCTCATTTCCATTAGACGGCGGTGGACACTCTCCTTTCCCTCATTGCACCCCAAAGGCCGCAGCTGAGCCTGACAGCAGCCCCGGGAGACAGGTGACATGGAAGAGGGTTTTTCTTTTTTAAATTAAAGTTTTACTTTATTTATTTTTTATTATTTATTAAGTTTTTAAATTTATTTTTGAGAGAGAGAGAGGGAGGGAGACAGCACGAGCAGGGGAGGGACAGAAAGAGAGGGAGACACAGAACCTGAGGCAAGCTTCCGGCTCTGAACTGTCAGCACAGAGCCAAACGTGGGGCTCGAACCCACAAACTGCGAGATCATGACCAGAGCTGACGTCGGTTGCTCAACTGACTGAGCCACCCAGGCGCCCCCTATTTTATTTATTTTGAGAGAGAGAGAGAGAGAGAGAGAGAGAGAGAGAGAGAGAGAGAGAGATGGAGGGAGAGAGAATCCTACGCAGGTTCCTCCCTCTCAACTCTGAACCCTGCCTGGAGTTCCATCTCCCAAATGGTGAAATCATGATCTGAGCTGGCGTCAAGAATTGGACACTTAACCGACGGAGCCACCAAGGCGCCCCAAGAGGCTCTCTTATTCCCACTTACGGGTGCAGCAACAGGTGTGACCTTCCGTGGGGCCATTAGGAAGGGAATCCCCAGGGCCCAGGCTCTTAGTGGGGATCAAAGTCTGGTGGGGGGCAGGAACCCAGTCAAGGCTGGGCTGTGATGGGAAGGGGTCTGCCCGGTACAGGCGTGTGTTACTGGGTGAGTTCCTGGGGAAGTTACTTCCCCGAGCCTCGGTTCTTTATCAGGAAATACAGGCTGAGTATCAAAATATCTACAGGATAGGGCCTATTTCCAAATTCAAAAGAAATAAGGAGAGGACCCTGGTTTAGTGCTTAATACACAATAGACACGACCGTCATTTTATTACAGAAAATATAACCATCATTGCTTCCGAAGTGAGGTAGCTTATTTACGGTAGACACGGAGAAAGGAAGCTTGGAATCAATTCCTATTTATGCCAAATTATATATTTCTTTTATAAGAAAACAATGTTCAGTAGTTTCGTGAGATTTCCCCCTAACTTTTCTGGCCTGAAAAATAATTTTAAAAGCCATACCTTCTGGCCTTTTTACTTATGGTAAACAAATCTGAAGGTATCCCCAACAGTTAAGACCTAAGATACTCAAGCAAACAGGGACCCCCTCTGATTGAGGACAAATCTTACTTTAAAGAAGATGAGGCATCTGGGTCGCTCAGTTGGTTAAGCGTCTGACTTCGGATCAGGTCATGATCTCATAGTTCGTGAGTTTGAGTCCCACATGGAGCTCTGTGCTGGCAGCTCAGAGCCTGGAGCCTGCCTCGAATTCTGGTCTCCCTCTCTCTCTGCCCCTCCCCTGCTCATGCTCTGACTTTGTTACTCAAGAACAGAAAAAGAAAAAGGAGAAGCCTCTAGGAGTGTGACGATGGCCTGAAAGCCGCCGTGTCCCTACCCTGAGCCGTGTCAGTAGGAAATGAAGACCACTGCCTCTGTGCAGGGCAAACGGGAGGCTGGGAGGTGGGGACACATTCAGTCATCTGTCAGTTGACAGACAGGTCCATCAGCTCTGGCAAAAACAAGCCAATTTAATAATGCTTCACCGTTTGGGAACCTGACATTAAGTAATCAAATTCTGGTTTCTGAGAAGCTCATCTGAACATTAACGGCGGTGCTTTGGGCATGGGTTTTATCCCAAGGTCCAATTCAATCATTATTCTGTAAGGCACTGAAAGCAGAGAGAAGATGCAGGGAAAGGGGGGGGAAGGGGAGGAGGAAGGCAGGCGTGGGGCAGGAGAGCTGCCTCACTTAGCCAAGCTGCCCTGGTTTTCCTTCCTGTCTTCGTCCTGCCCGGCCCCTCCGACCCCTGCGCTAAGGATGATGGGCTGCTACAGCAGGAAAACGCAAGATGGAGGGAGACTGTATCCATTTCTTTGACATCCCCTTTATGCTTTTCTTGGGACAAGGGCTGAGTGGTGGTCTGGGGAGCCTGCCCGGAGGAGGACAGGGCTGGGAAGTGCCGCCTCTAATGCTCCCCGATGGACTCTTGACTGGCCAAGTCTTGGGGAAACTGAAGTAGGGAAGAATTTGTCTATGCTGCTGCCTAACTGACCTGTTTTAAATACTAGAGGTCTACTTCGCTCTGCAACATTTTCTGTTGTTTTTAAGATGGTTTAGATCAGATGCTGGTGGAACCTTCAGGAACTCAGACTGAGTCTCCCGAAGGCAGGCGATGCACGGAACTGTGGCCCATCTGTAATTCATACGGGGAAGTCCTAGGCTCCGAAGAGACTCGCTGCAGACAGGGCTCTGACTAAATGTCCTAGCAGTGGGGCCCTGTCGGAATGGCACTGGTGTCCCAGTAAGGAGAGGAAGACACCAGAAACCACACACATATAGGGAAGGCCCTGGGGCCACCTGAGAGCCAAGGGAGGGGCCTCAGGAGAAACCAACCGTCCAGACACCTTGGTCTGGAACTTCTGGCGGTGAGGAAATAATTCCTGTTGTTCAAGCCCTGCCGCCTATGGGTGCTTTGTTGTTGTGGCCAGAGTGAGCTGACCCATTGTCCTCATGTAGGGGGTTCTCTGTCTCTACACACTTTCCTCAGTATCAACAGGACGTGGTTTTCTTTAGGACTTTCCCCAATTCCTGGACTGAAAGAGTCCTAACTGCTCTACTTGCAAAGGCTTCTCTAAACTGAACATTTTTCCTTATCTCGAGCTGGACAATAGTTACAGGACTGCATGGGGTGGGGCTAGGGGGGCAGCTGGTGCCTGGGGGTGCAAACCCAGCCGCCCCTCCTTCTCCCCACCTTCTTCACCTGTCTGCCCCCACTGCCTCTGACACCCGGGGGCACAGCAGGTGCCCAGACCTGCTTCCTCTAACGCAATGGAAGAAATAAAAACCTGTGGGCCGCTCACCTACATCATTCACAAGTCATGCCCCTCCCCCTTCCGTTTCTCACAAACACAGAGCATATATTAAAAATGAGGAGCAACACTAAGAGCATGAGATGACAGGTTCTCTTCTTTTACATTTTTTTTCAATGTTTATTTTTGAGAGACGGAGGGAGATAGAGCATGAGCAGAGGAGGGTCAGAGAGAGAGGGAGACACAGAATCCAAAGCAGGCTCCAGGCTCTGAGCTGTCAGCACAGAGCCTGACATGGGGCTTGAACCCAAGACCACGGGATCATGACCTGAGCTGGAGTAGGGCACTCAACTGACTGAGCCAGCCAGGCGCCCCAGATTCTCTTCTTTTAAATTTAATTTTTATTAAAGTATATCATGTACATGGCTCAAAAGGTCCCATTGTTCCTCAAGCCATACTGTAAGAAAGGACAGGTCCCGGTCTGCCACTGCCCACCCGCTGCATTGCTACTCAAAGCCTCTACCGACTCCCCACTGCTCTGATTTTGCAACTTTATTATCGACTGGCTTTCATAATACAGAAGATGAGGCTTTAGTTCCTTAACATCCCCCCACTCATGCTCCCTCCCTTCCTCCTTCCATCTCTCAAACCTACGACTCTCATTACCTTTGGTTGGATCAGGATTTATTGGACTATAAATATTACTCGGAGTGAGGCCATCAAACATATTCTGAACACACTCACGTTCTGCTACAGCTCCTGCTTCTCCGAGCTGGTAACTGTCTTGCACCTTCATGAGCTCAGCATGCTGTGTGCCTGTCATTCAGCCACTACCCAGGGACAGACCTCCAGGTCAGCCTTCCCGGGGCCAAGTGTGAGGAGGTCAGCCTCCCTCATAGCTTGCCAGTGCCCTTCACCCTGTGGGCCAGCGAAACCACCGTCTGGTGGGATCTCCCTTTGCCGTGATCCTGGGGATTCCCTTCTGGTACTTTCTATTGTCTCAGTTTCCATCTGCTGTACCCACAGCAGATACACCCCATGATGACTTCCACTAAATGCTTCTCTTAGAAGGTGAGACCTGTGACAGGCCCTTAACCAAGAGAATATGGCAAAGGTAATGGGGTGGCTCTAGGTCTTTCGACCCCACCCTAGGGGCTTTCAATAAGTACCACGTTAGGAACGGGGCTAAGAAGAAGGCCACAAAAACCACATGTAGCCTCCGCTGATGGCCAACAAAAAGCTGGGCTCTCAGTGCCACAATGGCAAGGAGCTCAGCTGAAGAGGACTCCTAGGGTCAGAGGAGACCACGGTCCCAGCTGAAGCTGTGCCTGGACTCCTGATCTGTGCCAACTGGGACATACAAATGTATGTTGTGTTAAGCTGCTCAATTTGTGGGGATGTTTTACAGCTTAGAAAATAAGAAAATCAATACAGGGACCTTCCTCTTTCAAACACTTTTTCTCTTGTTTTTCTATTTGCTGCAACTTTATCTTAAAAACTCCATTATTTAGTAGCTTGGCATACAATGAGAGAGAGAGGGGGAGGGAGAGATAAAGAAGCTCAAAGAGGTTCTGTGCTGTCATCACAGAGCCTGATGTGGGGCTCAATCTCATCACCATGAGATCATGACCTGAGCCAAAATCAAGAGTCGGATGCTTAACCGACTGAGCCACCTAGATGCCCCTGGATTGAGTATTTTTAATGATTTCATTTTCTTTCTTGGTTGGTTGATTAACTACTTGGTTGATTAACTCCAAGTCTTTGCTCTATTACATTAGTGGTTCCCTTAGTGTGCACACATTTAGTTTTTCAGAATCTACCACTGAGTGATGTTATACTACTTCATATATAGACCTTGTGCTATTGTTCTCATAGGTTTTGCTTCTACATATTTTAAAATCCCCATATTTCTATTATTTTTGCTTTATACAATCATTTATCTTTCAAAGAGGCTTAAATACTAAGAACAGAAGTCTTTATGTTTACCCATATGGTTACTATTTCTGGCGATCTTCAGCACTTTGAATAAATCCAGGTCTCTGTCTAGTATAAATTTCATTCCGCCTGAAGGATTTATTTTAATATCTCTTACACTCCAGGTTGGCTGGTGATCAATTCTTCCAGCTTTTGCTTGTCTAATAAAGGTCCTTATTTCACTGTAGTAATTGAAAGACATTTTAACTGGGTAAAGAAATCTAGGTTGAGAATTTGCTTTCAGTACTTTAAAAATGTCACCGCACTGTCTTCTGGTTTGCATTGTTTCCGATGAGAAACATGCTGTCGATTTAGCTCCCTTCCTCTGTACATAATGTGTCTTTTATCCTCTGCTTATTTTTTATGATTTCTTTTTATCATTAGCTTTAAGCAATTTTCTTTACTTTGAAAATACTTTTTTACTGAGGTATAACTGACATACATTATATTAGTTTCAGATGTACAACATAATGGTTTGAATTTGTATATATTGAGAAATGACCACCACACTAAATCTAGTTAACATCTTTCACCACATATAGTTACAAACTTTTTCCCCCCCTTGGCGATGAGAACTACTCTCTGAGCAATTTTCAAACATGCAATACAGTATTAATTATAGTCACCAGGTTATATATTACATCTTGGGACTTATTACCATATGGAAATGTGCACCTTTAGACCTGCTGTATCCATTTAAGGAATTTGATTAAGATGCCTTGAGGGGTGCCTGGGTGGCTCAGTCAGTTAAGCATCTGACTTCAGCTCAGGTCATGATCTCATAGTGTGTGAATTTGAGCCCCGCACATGGCTCTGTGCTGACAGCTCAGAGCCTGCTTTTCTTCTCTCTCACTCAAAAACAGTAAACATTAAAAAAAAAAAAAAGTGCCTCAATGTAGTTTTCTTCATGCCTCTTGTACTTGGGATTTGCTCAACATCTCAAATCTGTGGGTTTATAGTTTCTGTCAAATTAGGAAAATTTTGCCCATTATCTCTTTAAGAAGTATTTTTTTAAATGTTTATTTTTGAAAGAGAGAGAGAGTGTGAGCAGGGGAGGGGCAGAGAGAGAGAGAGGGAGACACAGAATCTGAAGCAGGCCCCAGGCTCCTAGCTGTCAGCACAGAGCCTGACGTGGGGCTTGAACTCATAGACTGGATTATGTCATCATGACCTGAGCCGAAGTCGGACACTCAACTAAGTCACCCAGCACCCCCTTTTTTGGTTTCATTTTTGTCTGTACTAAGTCTTCAAGTTAACTACATCTTTTCTTCTGTAATATCTAATGAGTTACTAGAGTATTTTTCATCTCAAACACATAAAGTTTTCATCCCTAGAAGTTTGCCATATTTATGTCTTCTGTCTCTGCTTCACACGTTAAATCTTTCCATTGCTTTCCTGAACATACAGACTACCATCACAATAATGGTTTTAACGTCCCTGTCTACTAATTCTATCATCAGTGTCATTTAAAGGTTAATTTTGATGGACTTTTCTCATTATAGGTTATATTTTCCTGTTTGCTTATAGATGCCTGGTAATTTTTGGACTGGATGTCAGATATTTGATCTTCTTGGGTACTAGATATTTTCGTATTTTTGTGTGTTGTTGGGGGATACATTTTGTTACTTAGAAACAATCTGATCTTTTAGGATTTTGTTTTATAGCATTGTTGGGTCGGACTGGAACTGTATCTAGTCTAGAATTAATTTCCCCCCTATTGAGGCGAGATCCTTCTTACTCTTCTAACCAGTGTCCCCTGATTATGAGGCTGGTGCCTCTTCCTGGCTTCTGTGGCAGCCATGTGCTGGTCCCCCCAATTCTTTTGGGTGATTCTTTCTCTGTCTTCACGTAGCTTCTCTACACACAAGCACTGGTCACTTGAAAACCCAAGACGGCCCCTCCATGGACCTTCAGAGCTCGCTCGCTCTCTCTCTCTCTCTCTCAGCTCTCTTTCTCTCTGTATATCCCTTTCTTCTCCAGTATTTTCCCTGCAAACTCTAGAAGCTTTGCTTTTCCTGGACCCCATGTCTTCAACTCAGGCAGACGGCTCACGTCTTCTGGGTTTCCTCTTGTTACAGGGCACTATGCAACCTGTTCTCCAGGCGGTGGTGGAGGCCTCTTGCAGGGCTCACCTTGTTCGTGTCCATTCCTAAGGGATCAATTATCTTTTGCTGCCTGATATCTGAAGTCTGGTGTGATATCAAATACTTCATCTAGTTTTTTAGTTGTTTCAAATGGGAGGGTAAACCTGGACCCTTTTACTCTGTCTTCACTAGAATGCAATTTACTTTTAAGAATGTTATACGCCACTGGGTGAGATAGTATTATGTTATAAATGTGAATATGACCAAGTGTGAGCAGGGGAGGGGCAGAGAGAGAGGGAGACACAGAATCCGAAGCAGGCTCCAGGCTCTGAGCTGTCAGCACAGAGCCCAACATGGGGCTTGAACTCACGAGCTGCAAGATCATGACCCGAGCTGAAGTCAGAAGCTTAACCAACTGAGCCACCCAAGTGCCCATAGGCTGATGGAGGTTTTAAAGTTACTTGTGTGCTACTCATTCTACCTATAAGGTAAGGTTATTGGAAACATGGTATTTTTATGTATAATGACAGAAACAGACTTCAAAATATGTAGCCCAAGAATACAATTAAGTCCAATGTACAACACAAGGGGCTAAAAACTAAATCCACTTTCTTAAACCCTAAGTCAAAATCCTACCCATCAAATAACATGTGAAATAAATACAGGTACTTGTGCGTGTGTGTGTGTGTGCATAAAATATTTGCAATCTTTAGAAGGGGGCACGAGAAGTTCTGTACTTAAAATGCAGATTAATGCATGTACTTTTAAAAAAGAAAATGATAAGAACAGGAATAAAGCAACACACATTTATGTTCCAGCTTATAAACTGGAAACCAATATTTTAAAAAAAGGGATTCTCTAGTTACTGCCTAGTTATCTGCTTTTTCTCAATCAGAACAAGTCGGTTTCCTCTGAACTTTGCTTTTTTGGTAAGTCAGCTCTTTACACGTTGCTTTGCTACCGACACCAGCAGCAAGAGCTGTCTGAAGTTCAGTGTGCCCGTCAGCCGCCCTCTCAGTGACCTTGGGGAATGAGCGCTTCTCAGGATGGGACATTCTCAAATAAATATGCGGCTCAGGCATCCGACAAGCATCTGAATAATTCTCTAGCCTGCAGAAGTGTAGTGATACCATCAGCCCATTAGCTATTTTCCCACAGACACTAGGCCAACAGAATCTGAATTTTTCATAGACTTCTATATAAATAACAAATTGTCAATGGCGACGTACGTTCCGCCAGCAAACGTTTTATGGGCACCAGCTGTTTCCCAGCTTAGTTAGCTGTCCAATTTCCACAATAATCTCACTTTTCCTTCCTCCTCATTCTCTCTGTCCCAAACATTACAACTATTGTAATGTAATTTTCTCTAGGCCAAGAGTAAATCTGGTGCTTATGTGAAAATTTAATTTCAAGCACATACGTCTAGTGGCAGATGAGGCAAGACTGCAAAGATTTGTTTCATATGTGGCTCTGAGGCCAGTGAGACAAGCAGGGTTCCGATTTCCCTCAGTTCCTTGGGATGGGTCGGGGGCTTCCAGAACAGCTGTTTCGCCTCCCTGCAGTCAGTGGGGATTTCCACGGGGGAAAGGGCAAGGACTGGCTCTCTGCCTCAGGCCCTTTGCGTTTCATTCTCACCAGGACTTGGGGACATTGGGAAAGTGAAAACAGTTCCCAATGTGAAAGAGGTTAGGGGGTCCCGAGGCAGTTTCTTTATATTTATTGCCTAAACATAAAATTGCATGGACCTCTCTTCTTATAAATCACAGGTTGAAAGACAATGGCCCACATGCCAAATCTAGCAGGCCACCTGTTTTTGTAAATAAAGTTTTATTGGAATACAGCACCACTTGTTTGTCTATATAAGGTCTATGGCTGCTTCGGCACTGTGGTAGCAGAGTTGAATAGTTAGGACAGACAGACTGTGTAGTCTGAAAAGTCTAAAGTCTTTACCATCTGGCCTTTGACAGACAATATTTGTCGACCTCCATTTTAAAAGAGAACTTGAGGGGTGCCTGAGTGGCTCAGTCGGTTAAGCATCCGACTTCGGCTCACGTCATGATCTCACAGTTTGTGGGTTCGAGCCCCGCATCGGGCTCTGTGCTGACAGCTAGCTCAGAGCCTGGAGCCTGTCTTCTTCGGATTCTGTGTCTCCCTCTCTCTCTGACCCTTCCCTGCTCACGCTGTCTCTCTCTCTCAAAAATAAAAATAAGACATTAAAACAATTATCAAAGAGAACTTGAGAAGAATGTGGGTATTCTAAGCCTTTTGTACCTAGTGAAGTGCAGATGTCAACTGAATGAGAAGGACTGGTGATTGTATTGGAGTCCTGATAACTGGCTGAACAATGAACACATTTTTCAAAAGGGCATTCATTCACCTTGTATAGTCTCTGTTTCAGGGGACTGCTAGGGGAGAATCATTCTCAGGTTAAGAGATATTTAAATATAAGTGGTAGTATGCTAATTTATAGTATTCTTTTTTCTGAGAATCTACTTCATAGATTGTACTTCATACAGTTAAAGTCTGAAGAAGATGAATTCATAGACTCTAATTTATAAAACCTAATTTGTAGCTTCTAGAGAAAAGTTGTACTTGGAATCTGATTTTAATTGGGAAAGCACCTCAGTTCTTAGAGATGTGACATCTTCTTGTACCCAAGGGTATAACTTCCTGTTCCACTTGGGCCCAAGGTGGTAAGTCTCTCTGTCTGTATGTCATTCGAAGGCTGAAAGAATGACACTCTTGCTAAGGGTCAAGGGAACCAGGACCTCTGTGGCAATGTAGGAAAATCACTTAATGTTTGAGAGGCGGTGTTCTACTACGTAGTGAAATAGTATCATGTTTAGGTACCAGTGGGACTTGATGAGGGATCTAGGATCTCAGGACTCTGCAATGGTAGTTGGAATGATCGAGCATTTGCAACTGTCCCTTCAGACCTGGCCCTTTGTCATGTAGGGTAGTCTGGCAAGTGGCCCCAAAGGTCTTGAGTGGCTCTGAGACGAGAGGGTCATCAGAGGGACCTTAAGAGGGAAGTGATCCCTGGGCAGGCAGTTAGAACCAAGGAGGCATGGTGCTTCCTCAAGAAACCCTGAGGCCGGCTGGAAGAGATGTTGCTACAGTGGAGTGGCTTAGCTAACAAAGGAAAGGGGCCCAAGTGACAACTCCAAGGTAGGGGGCTGCCATGGGAAAACTATATAATGGTGGATTTGATCAAGGGTGAGGAGTTGTAAAGGGAAAAAGCCCAGAGGAAAGCAGAATCCACTGTATGGATTTTGCATTTAGCTTTTGCCACGAATGGCCAACATCTAAAAGTCCTCTGGCCTATCGGGCTGGCAAGAGGGCAACTTGGTCATTCTTGACCACACCTTATACCCCTCCCAGTTGTGCCACCGGGAGGGCCAGGGGAGCCCCATGCGGGGAGCAAAAGAAAAGGACCTAATTAAAACCAACGTGATCTCCATGTACCTGGGTTTGAACCTTATGACTGCAGTCAGTTTGGAATGAAGCCACAGCTAAAATTTCAAAGGAGAGAGGTGGCTGGACTTAAAATATGAAGTCGGTACTCAATGGGCCCCATCCCCCCACCAGCCCCCTGCCACCAGCCCTGCCTCTCCCAGCATCTCAGCCTGAATTCCTCATCTTTCACCACGACCATCCCAAATTATGATTGATGCAAGGACTGCAATAAAACGATACCATAGTTTCAGTCCTTTCCAAAAAGTTAATGAAATCAGGCACACTGGCGCAAGTCCACAGGAAAGGAATCAAAGCTTCAAAGAAACCGAGCTGAGTTCAAAAGAAATAAGGCTGTGGGTAAGTACTGATGCCATTCTTAAGGATACTGATGGTCTGAACCATGAAGGCATCACTGTTGACGATGCTAAGCGTGGGGAAAGTGCTTACTTTCTGGCCTATGTACCGTCCTTAAATTTTTAGCATTTCTATTCTGTCAGGGTTCACTGTCTTAACGCTGTGCATAGTTTTTAAGTGAAAAAAATGTATGCAATTCCCAAAAAGCTTAAGAGACTTCTAGTTAACTTCTGGAAGAAATAATTCGGGCTGTATACTCAGAGTATGGAGACAGTCTCCTGGGATTTGCGAATGGAAAGATTAAAAGCCTGAAAAAGTCCTGAAAAAGAACAAAGGTCAGAGAGTGGGCTGGGAAGCATTTGGATGTTGTAACTGAATCCTCAGTTCAAGGAGCTGACCCGCAGCAGCTACTTGGGGCCATGAGGAAGAGCCTCCAGATTTGAAAGGCCCGGTAGCGTTATTAACCACATCCAAGAATAAAAGTGAAAAATGATACTGGAAAATCCTGAGGTGTCTCCATCTCCATCACTGATAAGATCTTGGCTCAAGTTCCTCTCTATGGGTCACTAGGCATAAGGCATTGACGGCCCACAAAGTCACAATGTGGCTTTTTAGTAGAGTGGGTTCAGGCAGTCAGTCATGCCTCTATTGCCACAGACAGAAGGACAGCATAAGCTTTCTTTTGTCATCTTTCGAGGTAATCAAAACCACAGTGCTGCTATCGGGTCTGCATTCTAGCTGTTATTTTGGTTTGTTTACCCAGAAGTCTCCACCGATGCCAGTGGAGTGAATCAGAATTGTCTTATCTGCTTAGCATTAATCATTGCTTTTATGTAGCCATGCCTGAGACTGAACTTGTTTTTAGATGCTACTTTCAAGTCCTCTTGGATGTCCCTTAGAACCTCACTAAAAATGACAAGCGCGCAATCAAAAATAACCATCCACCGTTTCCAGGCACTGGAGCCCTCGTGCGGCCCACAGGACACAGAGTACACGTGGCTGGGGCCTGCGCAACATCAGAAAGAAGGGAATTAATGGGGATGCCAGACTGCCCCGAGGTTCCAATTGCTGGAGAAGAACATACCACACGGTGGTCGTGGGTCACTGGGTTTGAGAGATTTCGGTTCCCGAGAGTACACGCAGGTATGTGCTTCCGTATAGAGTCACGTATGTTACTCGGGCTTAACATGCAATCTTGTTTCCAGTGTTAGCAGGCAATGAGCTGTTACTTATTCCTGAGGAACCTAACGAAGATTGTGATTTAAAAAAGGGATTAAATAATTGGTGATATGTTTAAGTGTTCAAACTAATAGAGGTTGATTTTATAATCATGAAATTGCTATGCTTGTAACGCTTGCTCATATGTACCACGAAGACCTACATACACGGCTGTAACGAGGAGCAGGAAGGGAATGAGAGGAACAAAGGTAGAAATGTCGTGGGAATAAGATGAGAAACCTTCAGACTGAGGACACACCTTAGGGGGCTGGGGGTCCTCAGCCTGGTGGCTGAGTTTTTGGAAGGGCCAACAGACTAAGGATCAATTTGCTTTTCTTGTGGTTCTTTTTCAGCCAAATCATTATTTAAAAAAAAATGCTATCCAACCTTTGAGTATGGAGACTTCTTTTTGAAGTAGAAAATGAGTTCCTACAGGCAGAATCCTTTAAGCATGAAAATTCGTCATGGGAAGGACCACTGTAAATTGAGTGTTAGGCTTTTAAAGGACTTTGTATTTCATATATGTCAACCTCTGCCTATAACTAAACAGATAAGGGGTACCTGGGTGGCTCGGTCAGTTAAGCGTCTGACTTTGGCTCAGGTTGCGATCCCACAGTTCATGGGTTCAAGCCCTGCATTGGGCTCTGTGCTGACAGCTTAGGACCAGAGTCTGCTTCAGATTCTGTGTCTCCCTCTCTCTCTCTGCCCCTCCCCCGCTCATGCTCTGCCTCTTTCTGTCTCTCCAAAATGAATACATGTCAAAAAAAATTTTAACTGCACAGGTTAATAGTTTTTGCCCATGGGAGGTGCTTGATTTATTTGTTCCACAGACCAGACGCAGCCTTTGGGGTTTCTGCCTGACGAGCACTCTTACCCGGGTTTTCCTGTCACCACAGAGCCCACTCCATGCGGTGTGGGTGGGTCTGCCTCTGTCCTGCCCGCAGTGATGAGGTCAGGACTGGGACACTGGCCAACAGGGCCCGTCAGGGATTCCTGGATCCTGAGATGCAGATGGAGGACAGCGAAGGCTCCTCTTCCTTTGAGACCATGAGTTTTGAGTGTGAAGTAGGTCATTCGGTGATGGGCAGGGCATCTCTCTGAGGGAGGGCCGGGGAGGCTAAGAACCAAAGCCAGAACCTTGACCTCTAAAGCCAGACAACTCTAGAAGTTTTCTGTTATCTGGGTCAGTTCCTTCCCTCTTTTTGCATACGTTTGGGTTGAACTGCTCATATTTGCAGCTAAAGCAGAGTTCTGAGAGTGAGCGCCAGGCCCCACCGGCTAGGGCTGACCCTGCCTATGCCCCTGCCCTTGGCCTGGAGAACGGAGGAGCTGGAAGGAGGCAGGAAGGCAGTCAGAAGCTGCCAGGGGGCCGGGGCCCCTGCAGGCTCATTTGCTTGGCTGAAAATCTCTTTCTTTTGCTAACCTGTGCTCGGTGTTCGTCTGGAGTGGCATTTCAGAAATAAATCGCATCAAAGGTACAAAACCGTAAACAGATGTGTAGGAGGTCATTTAAGAATATGAACGCATTTTTCAGGATGAGCAAACATTTGCTATCTTCCAAAGTTATAAGCTATGATTTGGTTTAATATTTTACTTTGTTGTTGGAGAGTGGTAAGTATTAAATCAATTTTCATTAGATTGGAAAAAGATATCAAACCTTTTTTCCAAGTTAAAAACAATGTAACACTTCAAGGGAATTTATCAGGAATTTAAGAAATGGCATAAAGAGAAAAAATTTAGATTTATGAAAACAAAGTGAATTTCTTTGGACGTGAACTCTGTAAAAGTGTTTTTGAGAGAGACAACTCCTCAAATTGACGATTTTTGCCAAATATTAACCTCACTTTCATTCTTTGATTTTCCAGGACTTTAAAATAGTATATTTTGAAGACAAACAATTTGATTATGTATTTTGAGAAACTCTCGATCTGTGAGTTCATCCAGCAGTGGCCTGGTCCCAGTGGAAAGATTCATGACAAAGACACACTGATTATTCTTTAAACTCCCCCAAAGGCTCACAACTCCTTGCAGCAACTATAATATTACGCTGTGCTTTATTCAAAGTATTGCCTGCTTGGAAAAAAAAAAAACCAAAAAACCTGGAACACAATTCACATCTTTGGTTTTAAAGGTATACTTTCAAACACTCCATTAATTTCCAATTTGAGGCCAGATAATGTAACAGGACTGCTGCTGTTACTCCCTCCTTCCCATTCTTGACTTTGGGTGTTTAATTATTCTGTTTACTTCAACGTCCAACTCCATTTGCATGAGTTTGCAACAGTATCAAATGGAAGGCTTCATGAATTTGTCAATATTATTTTTGGCTTGCTTCATGGAAAGCAAACATGCGATGCTCAAAGCACAAAATTTTGAACAGAGAAATAAGCAAATTGCTCTTACATCTGCATAAGACATATTTGTTGGTAAAATATAAAAGAAAAGAGAGATGGGCGTTTAACGGGATTACTCATCTTACAAAATATCCAGCCTCGGCTGAATTTTCCTGGGCTATGCCGCATAGTGTCAGTTAATCATGTTGGAAAGCTGAAGGAACAAAGACTGTTTTGATGACAAATGGGATAGCAAAGGAGGTTCAGATAGAAGTAAAGATTCGAGAGGGAAGTATTTTGGTTCTTTTTTTGTATCTATGTTGAGATGATAGCAGACAACCGTGGCTTGGTTTCACGTCTACGTTCTACCTAAGTTGGACTTGGTACGCATTTTATGATATCCCTGGAGACAATGTAGAGTAATGCAAAATTGCCCGTTAGTGACCACACAAAAAGTAGCAAACACAGGAAAATGCATCCAATCCAGCGCTACGAAGGCCAGGGTGGCCCCCAGAGAAGGTGAAGTTTTCAGGCGGCAAGGTTACCTGTGACAGCCATGGCCACATTACATGTGCCGAGCTCAATGGACATCTCATAGAGAGACAGTCTTCACTGCTTTCTGGTTCTGCTCTATCCAAGTTTTAGGCCACCCAAGAATGAAATCCAAAACTGAATAAATAGGCAGCAACCTCATTTTACGGTCTGCAAGTTCCACCTTATCTTTTATCAGAGCTTCAAGCAAATCATTAACCTGTTTTGAGTTTGGTTTATTTTTATTTCCCGTACCCAGGGGGTCGCCCGGCTCACTCCTGCCCCCAACATACTCCTAACATGTAGATCACGCTTGTTTATCTCGCTGCCGGCCCTACGATAGAAGTAACGTGAGGGCAAAGACTTTGTCATATATATCTATTTTTTATTCATAGTGGCTAACAGCGTGCCTGGAAACATAAAATATTTGTTGAATGTGAGAGTAAGGAGTAAAGAGAGTAAGGAGGAGAAATAGGTCTTAGTAATTTATTGATAACCAAGATTGACAGAACCTGGCTATCAATAAATGAGAGACTGGCTTAGAGGCTGCTCAGAAATTCCTTCCAGGTGGAGGCCTGGATGTGACCAATGTCACTCTTCAGGCTCCAGGGATCAGGCTTTTGGTGAAATAAGCTGCATGAAGCAAACTCACAGAGGGCCCGTTAAATCCTCAATACGCCTTTTTTTCATTTATGGACAATGTATGGCTTTGCCATTTGAAAGCCAGCGCGGTACGATGGGAAGAGCAACAGATGTGAAACAGGAGACCGTGCACCCACGGCACGTTGAGTGGCCTCCGTCCTCTCATTTACGTATTGGGACTACTGGACCTGACGGCCTGTCACACGATGGTTCACAGAAACACAACGCTGGGTCTTCTCACCGCCTGGCTTTGGTTTTAGTTAACTATTTTGAGATGTTAGTGACTCTAGAATCTTGAATGTAGGGCACAGATTCCTTTACTGAACCCTAGATCCAACACCCAGTTGTCCAGTGGACATCTTCACTTGAACTCACAACAAATGCTTCACTCGACCCGTTCGAAGCTGAATTTGTGATTGTGTGGAAAACGGTTACCACAGCAGGCCCGAGAATGCCATCCTTAGACCTGCTTACAGGGCTGTGTCTGGAACCTGGATGTGGGGAGGGCTCCTGGCATTCTCTAACTCCTCATGGTGCCTACAACAGGGTTTACACTGAGCACCCGCTTTCTTTTTTATAGAGTCTAGAGTTTGGTATGTGCCAGGCCAGGGGGTGCCTATGTGGCCGGCCTCCAGGAAAAAAACCCTGGGTGGTGAGTGTCTAGTGAGCTTGCCTGGCAGCACACATTTCACATGTGCGGTCACAGCTCAATGTTGGGGGCGTTAAACACGTCCAGTGGAAGAGGACTCTTAGAATCTCAGGGCTGGCGTCCTCGGGACTTGACCCCACATGCCTTTTCCCTCTGCGAACTGTTTGTGTTCTTTGCTGTCATAAACCACAGCCCTGAGCATGACTATATGCAGAGTCTGGGACTCTGGCATCTCATGGAGCCTCGGGTGGTCCTGGGTTCTCCCAACAGTGATCTTCCTTCTAAAGTTCTTTGTTCCTCTTTGACTGCTTATCTAAGTAAAAGACAAACAGGCCTACTGGAGGAATGAGTCAGAAGTGTGAGCCCTTCATGAATCTCTCCTCGCCTCTCCTGTTCATACAGCCCAGCTCACTCCTGTACCTGCTTCCTCCTCTCATCTCCAAAGACCTCAGCTTAGACTTGTCACCTCCTTACTAGGTCTTCACGCCTCTGATATCTCTTCTCTCCACTCCACCCTCTGGACTGCTGCCTGGGTGACCTTTGGAAAATGTGAACACAATCATGATATTGCTTTGCTGAAAATCCCCAGGCCTGCCGGATAAAGCGCTGTCTCCAAAGCTTGCCCCCCAGGCCCTTGCCTTCCTGCCCAGACTCATTGCTCACATTCATTCTGAATCTTGGGGCTTGAACACACGATCACTGTTACCACAGAACGTTAGCAATGCTTCTCATGCCTTGATGCTTCTTTATTTGCTGCCTTCCTGTCCCGTATCGCCGGGCTCATTTGTTCTCATCCATCACAGTCGGTCTTTAGGCAACCCCCATGCTCAACCTGGCCTCCCAGGTCAGCCACATCTCAGCGCTACCTGCTTTCAGAGGAAAGATCTCTCAGCTTTTCACGTGTCTCTATATTTAACTGTCACCAAGCCTTTGAACGCCTTGAGGGTGAGGTCTAGGCCTTTTTGTTTGTTCTTTCTTGTGCCCTAGGACACAGCACTTTTCAATAAATATCAAAGGAGTAAATTGGAAATAAGGCATTTGTATGGTGGCATGGTGATGCATCTGTTTCTCTAGAACTGCCTAATGAATCATCACTGTTTATGAATCATCTAAAGTTTATCTAAAGGAAGAAGATTAAGATTAGTCAATGAGAGGATCAGCTCAGACGGGAGAACTCTCCCACCTGGGTTCTCCTGGTGACATCGATAAAATCTTATTCCTCAGCGCCCCCTACTCTAAATTCTGGATGGTCTTACACGGATGGTCCCACACGTTCTGCTGCCCGCCCTCCTCTGGGGCAATGAATTTAATGCTTCACTATGTAAATACTGAGTTCTTTTGATCAGATTTTTCTGAATTGCTTCCCACAAACTCAGGGCTGTTTATCTTAGAGATGTCCGCTTACTGACCTTGGCCTGCTTTGCCCTTCACTTAAATCCTAGTATCTTTCTCCAAGTCTCTACTGTTCCCTCCCTACATTACATGAAGGATTTGAGTCTGGAACTGAGCAAGGCCAAAATCTACTGGAAGCATGGACTTCCTCATAAATAAAACTGATGAGTCCCTGGTGCATTATGTAACAGACCGAGGAAGGGCCTTCCCTCACCATCTCGTGGCTGGTCTATATGTCCGCACGGGACAGACAGCACAGCCGTTCTATGTACAATGTCAAGGACACTCAAGGAGCTGCTCTGGAACACGCCAGTCTCCATGTAGTCTGGTCAGCAGGAAATACTCACCACCTCTAATCGTTTCCAGGAATGAAAACTGTTTAACAAAATGGTAAGGAGAGAGCCCTCAGTACTTAGGAAAGTACTCGACAGGTTTCACGATATTGGTGTCATTTCGTAGTTGTCAGTTCTCATAAAAGAGAAGAACGTTCTTAAATTTTTTAATTCTAATTTTTATAAAACACCAATCAAGATCTGGTTGAGAAATATAGAGGCTTAAAGCTAATAGGGACCAGACGACATCACCCTACCTAAAAGGAATAGGGATTTGGCCTATGGAAGAGGCAAAGCTTTCAGTACAAATGTCCCAATTCGGCATACTTACTACTGCACCTTCTGCCCAGCATGGACGAGCTGTCTTTTGCTTTAAAAATAAAAGTTCCTTGGGGGCTCCGAGGTGGCTTCAGTTGGTTAAGGATCCGACTCTTGATTTTGGCTCAGGTCATGATCTCACAGTTTGTGAGTCTGAGCCCATGTTGGGTTCTGAGCAGATAGTGTTGAATCTGTTTGGGATTCTCTCTCTGCCCCTCTCCCACTTGTGCTCTCTCGCTCTCTCAAAAGAAATAAACATTAAAAAAATAAAAAATAAATAAAAAGAAAAGTTCCTTTGGAAGTGTTGTGTGGGAATGCAAACTGGTGCCACCATGCTGGAAAACAGTATGGAGGTTCCTCAAAAAATTAAAAAGCAGAGTTACCCTGTGACCCAGCAATTGCACTACTAGGTATTTATCCAAAGGATACAGGAGTGCTAATTTGAAGGGTCACATGCACCCCAATGTTTATAGCAGTGGTATTGACCATAGCCAAAGTATGGAAAGAGCTCAAAGGTCTGCTGACTGACAGATGGATAAAGAAGATGTGGCGTGTATATACCATGGGCAATCAAAAAGAATGATATCTTGCCATCTGTAACAACGTGGAGGGAGCTAGAGTGTACTATGCTAAGTGAAATAAGTCAGTCAGAGAAAGATATCACATGATTTCACTCATGTGGAATTTAAGATACAAAACAGATGAACTTGGGGAAGGGAAGCAAAAATAATATAAAAACAGAAAGGGAACAAACCATCAGAAACTCTTCTTAAATAAGTTAAAACAAAAAGCCCACCGCTGGTGCACACCTGTAGTTGTCCCTGAACAACTGGCCTGGCCACACCCACCTGGCCATGCAGGTCAGGGGTCAGGATCCTCAGAAAGGAGGGGACCAGCCATTTCAGCAGGCATGGGGTTGGGGGTGTGCCTGGGTCACGACCTTTCCTTCTTGGGGGACAAATGACACCTCACCCCTCCTCAAATGATAATTTTCATGATACAGCTCTATCTTGAAGGTTGAATGGGCTTCTAGACTAATAATTACCATCTATCCTTTTGAAAAATGTGCAAAGGTAAAACAGAATTAAGGACTGTCAGCCTGTAGGTCGTCCTTAAAAGTGAGCAAGCAAAACAGTTCTGCAGAGCTTACCAAAGGAGCTTCTTGTAAGATCACAAATGCAGCCTGCACCACCAGCACAAGGACCCACAACAGATGCGACAGACCCCTGGGCTCAGTGCTCCCACACTTCCTGCTCTTCCGCGAACCCCAACATGGCCCTGACCCTCCCAGAGAGTCAAGCTGCACTAGAAACACATCTTTCTTACCTCTCTTTGTGAAGCTACTTCCATCTCATCCAAATAGCAATGTGGTAAATCAGCTTCAGTTCTTACGAGGTACCAAAATGATAACAAGAAAAGAAACCGAGACCCCCAGTCTGTAAGCCATGGGTGGCAGCTGCGTGGCAAAGGAGATGAGGAGTTTGTGCTTTGCTTTTGTCGAACATAAGACTATTTCCGAGAGTGTTTTAACTGAGAAAGATAAGGTAGGAATACATCTTAATGTGTATGGATGCGTCTGTTTTAAGTCTAGAACTCTTTGGTCTTAAAACATGATGGAGGAGTATCATTATTTACGTTTGCCTCCTAATCTGTATGTCTGTTCCAGAAGACGGAGGTTTTCAGCAAAGAACTTGAGGAAGCTTAGCTCTTAATGGAATGTAAAAATTAGATGGACAGAAGTTACGATCCTGGGAAACAGAAACTGAATGAAAGTGAAGATCCGGTTAGGCAGTGGGTGTGGTCCAGGCATCATACGATTATTAGAGCTTAGCTGCTTATTGGTTTTAGAGCTTCTTTTTTTTTTTTTAATTTTATGTTTATTTATTATTGAGACAGAGAGAAACAGAGCATGAGCAGGGGAGGGCAGACAGAGAGGGAGACACAGAACCGGAAGCAGGCTCCAGGCTCTGAGCTGTCAGCCCAGAGCCCGATACGGGGCTTTAGCCCACAGCCTGTGAGATCGTGACCTGAGCCAAAGTCAGTCGCTTAACTGACTGAGCCAGCCAGGTGGCCCAGGTTTTAGAGTTTCTTGTGAACCAAAACAAAAGGGAAAACTTGCGGGCTAGGATGTGCTGGAAAACGCAGTTTGCTTCTCCAGGAGAAGCAGCACAGAAAACAAAGTAAAGAACCTCAAAATGTTATTGTTACTTAGACACTCATCCAGTAACTGAAGCCTACGATGTGCTAAGTCTGGCATTTAGGATTTGGGGGCGACCAGAAGTGGTCCAGCCCTTCCGGGTCCCATCACAGAACCACACTCACTACTTTCTGGGGAAGACAAGCTTGCAGGGCCCCTAACTTGGAGCTGTGAGCACTACAACAAGAGTCACCATGTAAAAGTGTCAAAGGAGCGCACAGAAGTTCCTGAGCCCAGAGGACCGTCTCCTGTGAGCTCTCGGAAGGGGCCACAGGTAAGAGGACGGTGTCCGGCAGCGCGAGCTGTTCCATCCAGCACCAGGGTCCCTCAGAAGAGTGCACTGTTCTAGAGGAACAGATAGACTGCAGAGTCTCCCAAGAATCTTCCAGAAATACCATTTCCCAAGCACGCCTCTCTTAAAAAGTCAGGCAGCTCATAGTTCAAGGTTCGAATCTCTGGCAAAGGCATGGGGTGAATCACTTCTACTGGGCCGTGTTCTGAGGCCGGCAGCTCAATCACGTGGCTGGTGGGGTTTACAGGAGACTTGTGAAATCAAGGGACCAAATCAAGTCTCTCACCTGAACAGATGACTAATCTATCCCAAAGAGACAGAGGCCAGGCCTCACCTTTGACAAACAGGTCTGGACCTGATACAAGCCCATGAACTAATGGGGGACATCAACGCTAAGATCCACACCATGAAAAACCCACGGGAAAATCGCAACATATCACAATTAAAAACTTACCTTTCGAGCAACATAGAGCCTTCCGCCAACTAGAAAAATTAGTGAAAAATTTATCCTGATTTATGGCAATTTTTTAAAAATTTCTTTTTTAATGTTTGTTTATTTTTGCCAGAGAGAGAAAGAGAGAGTCAGAGCATGAGCAGCGGAGGGGCAGAGAGAGGGAGACACAGAATTGGAAGCAGGTTCCAGGCTGTGGGCTGTCAGCACAGAGCCCAACATGGGGCTCGAACTCACCAACAGCAAGATCATGACCTGAGCTGAAACCAAGAGTCGGACACTTAACCAACTGAGCCACCCAGGTGCCCCCTGACTTACCGCGATTTTAAAGACTAAGTGGAATTAATGAATATCAAGCAGTATGGTTTTGGAGGCCATCTGCTCCCATAATGGGATTGGTTTTAGAGTAAATCATTTGAAGCCACTCTTTCTAATTAGATGGTTACCAGAGCCAAGGTCACTTTCAGTGACTCTAGGATGTGAAAACAAGACTATACAATCAGTAAAAGACGGTATAATATTTCTAAGGAGGCAAAGCCAGGGCTGAATGATGGTTCTGACAGTCACTAGCTCTTTGATTAGGACAAGTTACTGAACCTCTCTGTGCCTTGATCTCCCTGTGTGTAAAACAAAGACAGTGATACTACCCACCTGGAAAGGGCACGGTGAGTGTTACATGAATCAAAACATACAAACTGCTCAGAACACGGCTTGGCATTCAGCAAGTGCTCAGTAAATGTTCACTCTGATTACAGTTGTGATTGTTATTATCCTGATAATTTATGTAAGCATCCCTTTCTTTCTAGCTGTTTTTCTATGCATTTTTACATTGTTGACATTATGTGCTATGAACCTCATTTATTTTCCCCACAAAACAAACCCATTATTCTCCAAGTCATTAAACACTATAAACATACAAACACTGTCTATATTTAGAGACAATCATTCTGGTCCCGAAACTATCCAGACGTTAGTAACTCTAACCCTCCCTTTGGTGAATCTTTTTAAAATTACACAATCCATTTAGGACAAGAGAGGGGATGAGCTGGGGGCTAGGAAGCTGTCTGCTCATGTGCGCCATGGACAAGACACAGAAAAAAAAAGGAAGAGTTGCAACAGAAGATGTGTGAAAATTTACTGAGCTATTGTAGCAGAGTTTTTGAGTTTGAGATACGTAGAAGGCAGTGTCTGTATGTTGCTAACCCGGGGATGAGGATGGGGTGTCACGGAAAGGTACAGAGTAGGCTGCTGCACTTGCGATGAACCAGACACTGTCACCGTCCCCGGCTGGAGTCTGCGATCACGAAGGAGCGCTGAGGCAGGATTTATGGGCATATGTTCTTGTGCTGCGGGACCTCCCCATCACGGTTTCCACATACTATTAACTACTTGCTGTCCAAATAAAAGAAGAATCTGTCTGAAGTTGTAATCTGTAAACCTAATATATTCTTCCTGAACCTCCTGTTCTTTTTCCCGGGAGGTGGCAGCAGGAGTCTTCTTCTTTTTTTTGGTCTGTCTGAAAGACTTCCTACCCCAATGAAAGATATAAGGTTCCAATTTATGCCTCAAATGAAAACTAAAAGGGCTTCAGAGAAGCGCAATCGGTGTCCTATTGGAATCCCGTTGTTAGGTGGCTTGGTCTCTCCTGTCTCTTTCTGCCAAGATGATTCCATTTCCAAAATGGAGCACATTCCATTCTTTATGACCAACTTATCAAAATTAAAATGACCTTCAGCTGGAAAAACAGCTTGAAGAAAAGGTCAGTTATGGTTATTAGAAATAATGTAGAACTGACAGCCATCTATGCAATGATCCTTACCCATGTGAAAAGTATTTCTAAGTAAATAGTGTTTAATCAGCACGAAGGGCTACAAAGAAGGGATCGGCCCAGCTCATTAGGGAAGAAAGGCCAATGCCATACCAACCGGAGCCGGACCGACCATCCCCAAGTTGACGCGTAGCAGACCAGTCCTTGTAACAAGTATTTGCGGCAGACAACTAGAAACGGCCTCTTACACAGTTGGGATTTTTCACCGCTCGATGAGCATCTTTCACACATCATTGTGATTTTATAGGTTTGATGACAAGTTAACTCTTTGCCATTTGGAAGTAGCCCCAACCATGCCATGAAAAAGTGAGGAAAGCTAATGGAAACTCAGGTTACTGGTCCCAATGGACTTATAATAACTGTCATAGAGCAGCAAATGAGATGAAAGTGGAGGATTCTAATGGATCCGGAATATCTGTGCAAGTCAGACAAATAACAGCCGGCGCCTCGGAGAACAGATTCCTTCCATTATTTGTAGGACGATTCTCGTTATTCGTGTCTCGTTATTTGAAGCAACGTTAAAAGCTTTTGACTCACAGCAAATGACACCTCGTTCAGAAACCAAACTAATGAGGCTTAATGACTAAATGGATATAGACCTCGTATTTTGTCACACCGCCCCCCCCCCCCCTGCAGTCCTGGGATGCAGAAGCAAGCTATCTGTCCCTGGATCAGCCTGGAGCTGCTCGTTTTGACCCTCCTGGCTGCCGTGGTTACCCAACACAAGATCTGTCTGACACAAGGGCCCACCAGCCTGGGTGGTTGCAACCGCTATATGTTTTGTCTCTCGGGTTTCAAGACAACAAAGAATGGCCTGGAGAGCTTGCGTCAGGGGCACACAGGAGGTGGCTCTGCAAACCCCTGAGGGCCACCAGTCCCACAGGCTGGGGATGGTCTGCTCACATCAGGCCAGTGGTGAAGGACTTACGATGGCTCACTCCAGAGCATTCAACTCCCGGCAAGGGCCCTTTGTGGTGGGGCCCCTGCCCACTGCTCAGTCTGGAATGCTGCACCCTGGCCCCCATTAACATCACTCTTTTCCAGGACATCTCAAGGTCACTGCTGGGAAGTTCTCTCTTGTGCTGCCCCTTCTCCCAGGAGATGTGAGCCCTCACTGTCCCTCTGCACCTTGGCGCCCCCAGCACTTGGCTGACACATGAGTCTGCCTGCTCCCCCTCAGCATACAGTATCTGGGCCAGGGACTGGGCATTTCTGGTCTTTGTAACCTCAGTCCACAGTGCAAATTAGACACACGACAATGTTTTAAATTAGAATGAAATTTAGAGATTGTACATCACTCCAATGTCAAGAATTCTCCAAGTGTTAGCCCTGGCCTCTCTCCTGAACTCTGGAAGCTCATTCCTTTCTCTTTCTTTCTTTCTTTCTTTCCTTTCTTTCCTTTCTTTCTTTTCTTTCTTTCTTTCTTTCTTCTTTCATTTTTAAAAAATGTTTATTTATTTACGGAGAGAGAGACACAGCACCAGTGAGGGGCAGAGAGAGAGGGAAAGAGAGAGAATCCCAAGCAGGATGCACAGTCAGTGCAGAGCTCGATGCGGGGCTTGAACCCACGACCCATGAGATCATGCCTGAACCGGAATCAAGAGTCGAACTTAACTGAGCGAGCCATGCAGGCGCCTCCTCCGGAAACTAACTTCTAACTGTCTCACAGACGACTTGGCAGCAAGTTCAATGGGCACCTTAGACTACACGTAACGCTCCACATTCACTGCAAAACCAGCTTGCTGTCTCTGTTCTTTCCAGGTCCATCCTTCTAGGTCCCAGGCGGCACCTTACGCTCCTTCCTCACTTTCCATCCCTTGTCAGCTCCTGTGACTTCCACCAGTCTCCCAGCACACACGCTTTCCTCTCCTGTTCTGTGGTTATTCGCCATCATGGGCCCATGACACTCACTCAGGCCTTGGTACAGGCCTCTCGAAGTCTCCTGGCCTCTGCCTCTGTCTCTGTCTCTCTCTCTCTTTCTCCTTCAGAAGATCACGGTCAGCATGGTTCTCTACCCACAAAATGTCAAATGCCTTTGTGCACTCCAGTATGTCATTCAAAGTCTTCATCTCTAACCCATTTTCCTAGGTGGCCTTTGCTTTCTCTGGAGTTCTACTGGACTTATCATTTACACCTTGCTTTTGGCAAGTACATGCACAAGCCATTGGCTGTAGTTTGTAAAACATTTATTTATCCTAATAGTCTCCTCCCCCTCAGGGCGGCATCACGTTTTACACTTTGTTTCGTGTGCCAGTGCTTAGCACACCTGGAGCCGTGAATACACTCTACGCACAGAAAAATATCACGACGTTTAAAATCTTAGTTATTCCTGGGCAAAGATGGCAGAAGCTTTAATATTTAGAACCCTAGAACCTTCTTTTGTCATTTCCCACCAGCCATGCTCAGAGGGCTGATGTGGAGAGGAACGAGCTCATCTATATAAACCATTGGGAAGAGCGTCTGACCTATGATTCAAACAGCCATTATGATGATGGAGATGAGGAGGGGGAGGGGGAGGGGGAGGAGCACCCTCAAGGAGGACTGCACACATCCATGTGAAATGTAGACAAACAGTTTCCACACAAATGGCCCGACCGCCAAGCAATGAATGCCGATTGCTGGGATACTTGGTGGGCACGTCCGTATGTAAGCACATTAATAAAAACATATTTGGCCTGGTTCTACACTACTGCTGGTCAGTGACTGGTTCAAGAAGAAAGGCTAGGGCCGTGATTGGGAACGACTGGGGTGACGAGCAGACACGGCTGGTGGGCCCCAGCGCCTCTGCTAAGAGCTCCTTAATGACTGCTTCTCCCAACTGGAACGCAAGTCTTGGATTCTACTGATGGTGAGTTCACACTGGCAGAGCCTTCCTTAAAAGTCCCCTCGCGCTCTGTGGAGCTGGCAGGCTGCCAACACGCTCGGGCAGCTCCGAAGGTATGTTTCTACGCTGGACTTGCCGTTGCAGAAGGTCAAGGGAACTGAAGACATGGTGCTTAGGGAAGGAGCTGGAGGAGCAGGAGACACAGGGCAAGGCGACGTGGGAAGGGCATAGAAGGAATTAACTGCACTGCATCTCAGCGGGGAGGAACTGAGTGCTGACGAGTCCCGGAGGTGGGCGGGGGCGGCGGGGGCACCGTCTCCCAGCGTCAGTCCTGGGGGCAGGTCTAGAGCTGGAGTATCTCTGTATTCAGAGCAGAAACACAGATGAGTTTGGGACTTGGATGACAGGATTTTGAAAGGTGCGAGAAAGCACGCAGGTCACTCTCACGGGTCCCACACTCGCCAGAGCTTTCTTTGGGTCGGAACGAGTCTCAAACAGAAGACTGATGTCCCTGATCATTGCAGTGACTTATGTTTCCAGTCCCAAGTCTCCTCCTTAGCAGAACATGGTGCCTTTGTTACAAATACTTAGTGCAGGCCTAGCAGCAAATTCTCACAGCGGGCAGGCAATGTGTCTGTGGATTTTCTGTATGGGGCTTCCAGGAAACTTTTTATTGTTGTTGTTGTTGTTTTCAACATTTATTTTTGAGGGAGAGACAGAGTGCGAGTGGGAAAGGGGCAGAGAGAGAGGGAGACACAGAATCTAAAGCAGGCTCCAGGCTCTGAGCTGTCCGCACAGAGCCCGATGCGGGGCTGGAACCCATGAGCTGCGAGATCATGACCTGAGCCGAAGTCGGATGCTTAAATGACTGAGCCACCCAGGCACCCCTCCAGGGACTTTAAAGTTACATTTGTTCTAAGATTAAGTTAGATCTGTAATTCTCACTGGTATAAAATGTTTTGAATTTTCAGTGATATGTAGGAAAGACTAAAAGATGAGCAATTCTTTCAAATGCAATAAATAGAAAACATTTAATGGAGTCACATAATAGGTTAATTATGCCTTTTAACACTTAACTGATATCCATGGATGGGTAATTTAATGTCAGGCTTTGTAAGCTGCCATGACTTCAGATATTATCAGTTATATATTTCCTCGAAAATTATAACTGTAGGTTTAAATTTTTTTAATGTTTTATTTATTTTTGAGAGAGAGAGAGAGAGAGA